>NW_027617434.1:0-117700 GCF_964187855.1 Myxine glutinosa
TTCGTACTTGTGTTAGTGTTGAAAAACCACTTTTCGCACTTGTGTTGGTGCAGGAAACCACTTTTGCACTTGTATTGGTGTGGAAAAACCACTTTTCACACTTGTGTTAGTGTTGAAAAACCACTTTTCGCACTTGTGTTAGTGTTGAAGAACCACTTTTCGCACTTGTGTTGGTGCAGGAAACTACTTTTGCACTTGTGTTAGTGTTAAAAAACCACTTTTCGCACTTGTGTTGGTGCAGGAAACCACTTTTGCACTTGTATTAGTGTGGAAAAAACACTTTTTGCACTTGTGATAGTGTTGAAAAACCACTTTTCGCACTTGTGTTAGTGTTGAAAAACCACTTTTCACACTTGTGTTAGTGTTGAAAAACCACTTTTCGCACATGTGTTGGTGCAGGAAACCACTTTTGCACTTGTCTTAGTGTGGAAAAAACACTTTTCGCACTTGTGTTAGTGTTGAAAACCCACTTTTTGCACTTGTGTTAGTGTTGCAAACCACTTTCCGCACTCGTGCTTGTGTTGTAAACCATTATTCCAATTTGTGTTGGTGTTGCAAAAACCAAATGCCACACTTATGCTGGCATTGAAAACCACTTTCCGCACTCGTGCTCGTGTTGAAAACGACTTTTCGCATTTGGGTTAGTGTAGCAAAACCACTTTTTGCACTTGCTCTCGTGTTGAAAACCACAACTCGCATTTGTCTTAGTGTTGCAAAACGAATTTCCACACGTGTGCTGGCATTGAAAACCACTTTCCGCACTTGTGCTAGTGTCGAAAATCACTTTTCGCAATTGGGTTAGTGTTGCAAAACCACTTTCGACACGTGCTGGCGTTGAAAACCACTTTTTGCACTTCTGCTAGTGTTGAAATCCACTTTTCGTGCTCCTGTTCGTGTTCAAAACCACTTTCTGCACTTATGTTAGTGTTGCAAAAACCACATTCCGCGCTCGTGCTCGTGTTGAAAACCACTTATCGCCCTTGTGTTAGTGTTTCAAAACCACTTTTCGCACTTGTTATTTATTGCAAAAACCACTTTCCGCACTCGTACTGGCATTGAAAACCACTTATCGCACTTGTGTTAGTGTTGCCAAACCACTTTCCGCACTTGTGCAGGTATTGAATACCACTTTTTTGCACTTATGTTAGTGTTGCAAAACCACTTTCCGCACTTGAGCTAGTGTTGCAGAACCACTTTCACACTTGTGTTAGTTTAGCAAAACCACTTTTAGCACTTGCGCTCGTGTTGAAAACCACAACTCGCATTTGTCTTCGTGTTGCAAAACCAATTTCCACACATGTGCTGGCATTGAAAACCACTTTTCGCACTTGTGTTAGTGTGGAAAAACCACTTTTCGCACTTGCGTTAGTGTTGAAAAACCACTTTTCGCACTTGTGTTAGAGTTAAAAAACCACTTTTCGCACTTGTGTTGGTGCAGGAAACCACTTTTGCACTTGTATTAGTGTGGAAAAAACACTTTTTGCACTTGTGATAGTGTTGAAAAACCACTTTTCGCATTTGTGTTAGTGTTGAAAAACCACTTTTCACACTTGTGTTAGTGTTGAAAAACGACTTTTCGCACTTGTGTTGGTGCAGGAAACCACTTTTGCACTTGTATTAGTGTCGAAAAAACACTTTTTGCACTTGTGATAGTGTTGAAAAACCACTTTTCGCACTTGTGTTAGTGTTGAAAAACCACTTTTCGCACTTGTGTTGGTGCAGGAAACCACTTTTGCACTTGTATTAGTGTGGAAAAACCATTTTTCGCACTTGTGTTAGTGTTGAAAAACCACTTTTTGCACTTGTGTTAGTGTTGAAAAACCACTTTTGCACTTGTATTAGTGTGGAAAAAACACTTTTTGCATTTGTGATAGTGTTGAAAAACCACTTTTCGCACTTGCATTAGTGTTGAAAAACCACTTTTCACACTTGTGTTGGTGCAGGAAACCACTTTTGCACTTGTATTAGTGTGGAAAAACCACGTTTCGCACTTGTGTTAGTGTTGAAAAACCACTTTTGCAGTTGTATTAGTGTGGAAAAAACACTTTTTGCACTTGTGATAGTGTTGAAAAACTACTTTTCGCACTTGTGTTAGTGTTGAAAAACCAATTCTCGCACTTGTGTTGGTGCAGGACACCACTTTTGCACTTGTATTAGTGTGGAAAAACCACTTTTCACACTTGTGTTAGTGTTGAAAAACCACTTTCCGCACTTGTGCTGGTATTGAATACCACTTTTTTGCACTTATGTTAGTGTTGCAAAACCACTTTCCGCACTTGAGCTAGTGTTGCAGAACCACTTTCGCACTTGTGTTAGTTTAGCAAAACCACTTTTAGCACTTGCGCTCGTGTTGAAAACCACAACTCGCATTTGTCTTCGTGTTGCAAAACCAATTTCCACACATGTGCTGGCATTGAAAACCACTTTTCGCACTTGTGTTAGTGTGGAAAAACCAATTCTCGCACTTGTGTTGGTGCAGGAAACCACTTTTGCAGTTGTATTGGTGTGGAAAAACCACTTTTCACACTTGTGTTAGTGTTGAAAAACCACTTTTCGCACTTGTATTAGTGTGGAAAAACACTTTTTGCACTTCTATTAGTGTGGAAAAAACACTTTTTGCACTTGTGTTGGTGCAGGAAACCACTTTTGCACTTGTATTAGTGTGGAAAAAACACTTTTTGCACTTGGGATAGTGTTGAAAAACCAATTTTCGCTCTTGTGTTAGTGTTGAAAAACCACTTTTCGCACTTGTGTTACTGTTGAAAAACCACTTTTCGCACTTGTGTTAGTGTTGAAAAACCACTTTTCGCACTTGTGTTGGTGCAGGAAACCACTTTTGCACTTGTATTAGTGAGGAAAAACCACTTTTCGCACTTGTGTTAGTGTTGAAAAACCACTTTTTGCACTTGTGTTAGTGTTGAAAAACCACTTTTCGCACTTGTGTTAGTGCAGTAAACCACTTTTGCACTTCTATTAGTGTGGAAAAAACACTTTTTGCACTTGTGATAGTGTTGAAAAACCAATTTTCGCACTTGTGTTAGTGTTGAAAAACCACTTTTCGTACTTGTGTTAGTGTTGAAAAACCACTTTTCGCACTTGTGTTGGTGCAGGAAACCACTTTTGCACTTGTATTAGTGTGGAAAAAACACTTTTTGCACTTGTGTTAGTGTTGAAAAACCACTTTTCGCACTTGTGTTAGTGTTGAAAACCCACTTTTCGCACTTGTGTTAGTGTTGAAAAACCACTTTTCGCACTTGTGTTGGTGCAGGAAACCACTTTTGCACTTGTTTTAGTGTGGAAAAAACACTTTTTGCATTTGTGATAGTGTTGAAAAACCACTTTTCGCACTTGCATTAGTGTTGAAAAACCACTTTTCACACTTGTGTTGGTGCAGGAAACCACTTTTGCACTTGTATTAGTGTGGAAAAACCACGTTTCGCACTTGTGTTAGTGTTGAAAAACCACTTTTGCAGTTGTATTAGTGTGGAAAAAACACTTTTTGCACTTGTGATAGTGTTGAAAAACTACTTTTCGCACTTGTGTTAGTGTTGAAAAACCAATTCTCGCACTTGTGTTGGTGCAGGAAACCACTTTTGCACTTGTATTAGTGTGGAAAAACCACTTTTCACACTTGTGTTAGTGTTGAAAAACCACTTTCCGCACTTGTGCTGGTATTGAATACCACTTTTTTGCACTTATGTTAGTGTTGCAAAACCACTTTCCGCACTTGAGCTAGTGTTGCAGAACCACTTTCGCACTTGTGTTAGTTTAGCAAAACCACTTTTAGCACTTGCGCTCGTGTTGAAAACCACAACTCGCATTTGTCTTCGTGTTGCAAAACCAATTTCCACACATGTGCTGGCATTGAAAACCACTTTTCGCACTTGTGTTAGTGTGGAAAAACCAATTCTCGCACTTGTGTTGGTGCAGGAAACCACTTTTGCAGTTGTATTGGTGTGGAAAAACCACTTTTCACACTTGTGTTAGTGTTGAAAAACCACTTTTCGCACTTGTATTAGTGTGGAAAAACACTTTTTGCACTTCTATTAGTGTGGAAAAAACACTTTTTGCACTTGTGTTGGTGCAGGAAACCACTTTTGCACTTGTATTGGTGTGGAAAAACCACTTTTCACACTTGTGTTAGTGTTGAAAAACCACTTTTCGCACTTGTATTAGTGTGGAAAAACACTTTTTGCACTTGTGATAGTGTTGAAAAACCACTTTTCGCACTTGTGTTAGTGTTGAAAAACCACTTTTCGCACTTGTGTTGGTGCAGGAAACCACTTTTGCACTTGTATGAGTGAGGAAAAACCACTTTTCGCACTTGTGTTAGTGTTGAAAAACCACTTTTTGCACTTGTGTTAGTGTTGAAAAACCACTTTTCGCACTTGTGTTAGTGCAGTAAACCACTTTTGCACTTCTATTAGTGTGGAAAAAACACTTTTTGCACTTGTGATAGTGTTGAAAAACCAATTTTCGCACTTGTGTTAGTGTTGAAAAACCACTTTTCGCACTTGTGTTAGTGTTGAAAAACCACTTTTCGCACTTGTGTTGGTGCAGGAAACCACTTTTGCACTTGTATTAGTGTGGAAAAAACACTTTTTGCACTTGTGTTAGTGTTGAAAAACCACTTTTCGCACTTGTGTTAGTGTTGAAAACCCACTTTTCGCACTTGTGTTAGTGTTGAAAAACCACTTTTCGCACTTGTGTTGGTGCAGGAAACCACTTTTGCACTTGTATTAGTGTGGAAAAAACACTTTTTGCATTTGTGATAGTGTTGAAAAACCACTTTTCGCACTTGCATTAGTGTTGAAAAACCACTTTTCACACTTGTGTTGGTGCAGGAAACCACTTTTGCACTTGTATTAGTGTGGAAAAAACACTTTTTGCACTTGTGATAGTGTTGAAAAACTACTTTTCGCACTTGTGTTAGTGTTGAAAAACCAATTCTCGCACTTGTGTTGGTGCAGGAAACCACTTTTGCACTTGTATTAGTGTGGAAAAAGCACTTTTCACACTTGTGTTAGTGTTGAAAAACCACTTTCCGCACTTGTGCTGGTATTGAATACCACTTTTTTGCACTTATGTTAGTGTTGCAAAACCACTTTCCGCACTTGAGCTAGTGTTGCAGAACCACTTTCGCACTTGTGTTAGTTTAGCAAAACCACTTTTAGCACTTGCGCTCGTGTTGAAAACCACAACTCGCATTTGTCTTCGTGTTGCAAAACCAATTTCCACACATGTGCTGGCATTGAAAACCACTTTTCGCACTTGTGTTAGTGTGGAAAAACCAATTCTCGCACTTGTGTTGGTGCAGGAAACCACTTTTGCACTTGTATTGGTGTGGAAAAACCACTTTTCACACTTGTGTTAGTGTTGAAAAACCACTTTTCGCACTTGTATTAGTGTGGAAAAACACTTTTTGCACTTGTATTAGTGTGGAAAAAACACTTTTTGCACTTGGGATAGTGTTGAAAAACCAATTTTCGCTCTTGTGTTAGTGTTGAAAAACCACTTTTCGCACTTGTGTTAGTGTTGAAAAACCACTTTTCGCACTTGTGTTCGTGTTGAAAAACCACATTTTGCACTTGTGTTGGTGCAGGAAACCACTTTTGCACTTCTATTAGTGTGGAAAAAACACTTTTTGCACTTGTGATAGTGTTGAAAAACCACTTTTCTCACTTGTGTTAGTGTTGAAAAACCACTTTTCGCACTTGTGTTAGTGTTGAAAAACCACTTTTCGCACTTGTGTTGGTGCAGGAAACCACTTTTGCACTTGTATTAGTGTGGAAAAAACACTTTTCGCACTTGTGTTAGTGTTGAAAACCACTTTTCGCACTTGTGTTAGTGTTGAAAAACCACTTTTCGCACTTGTGTTGGTGCAGGAAACCACTTTTGCACTTGTATTAGTGTGGAAAAACCACTTTTCGCACTTGTGTTAGTGTTGAAAAACCACTTTTCGCACTTGTGTTAGTGTTAAAAAACCACTTTTCGCACTTGTGTTGGTGCAGGAAACCACTTTTGCACTTGTATTAGTGTGGAAAAAACACTTTTTGCACTTGTGATAGTGTTGAAAACCCACTTTTCGCACTTGTGTTAGTGTTGAAAAACCACTTTTCGCACTTGTGTTCGTGTTGAAAAACCACATTTTGCACTTGTGTTGGTGCAGGAAACCACTTTTGCACTTCTATTAGTGTGGAAAAAACACTTTTTGCACTTGTGATAGTGTTGAAAAACCACTTTTCTCACTTGTGTTAGTGTTGAAAAACCACTTTTCGCACTTGTGTTAGTGTTGAAAAACCACTTTTCGCACTTGTGTTGGTGCAGGAAACCACTTTTGCACTTGTATTAGTGTGGAAAAAACACTTTTCGCACTTGTGTTAGTGTTGAAAACCACTTTTCGCACTTGTGTTAGTGTTGAAAAACCACTTTTCGCACTTGTGTTGGTGCAGGAAACCACTTTTGCACTTGTATTAGTGTGGAAAAACCACTTTTCGCACTTGTGTTAGTGTTGAAAAACCACTTTTCGCACTTGTGTTAGTGTTAAAAAACCACTTTTCGCACTTGTGTTGGTGCAGGAAACCACTTTTGCACTTGTATTAGTGTGGAAAAAACACTTTTTGCACTTGTGATAGTGTTGAAAACCCACTTTTCGCACTTGTGTTAGTGTTGAAAAACCACTTTTCGCACTTGTGTTAGTGTTGAAAAACCACTTTTCACACTTGTGTTGGTGCAGGAAACCACTTTTGCACTTGTATTCGTGTGGAAAAAACACTTTTTGCACTTGTGAGAGTGTTGAAAAACCACTTTTCACACTTGTGTTAGTGTTGAAAAACCACTTTTCGCACTTTTGTTAGTGTTGAAAAACTACTTTTCGCACTTGTGTTGAAAAACCACTTTTCGCACTTGTGTTGGTGCAGGAAACCACTTTTGCACTTGTATTAGTGTGGAAAAACCACTTTTCCCTCTTGTGTTAGTGTTGAAAAACCACTTTTCGCACTTGTGTTGGTGCAGGAAACCACTTTTGCACTTGTATTAGTGTGGAAAAAACACTTTTTGCACTTGTGATAGTGTTGAAAAACCACTTTTCGCACTTGTGTTAGTGTTGAAAAACCACTTTTCGCACTTGTGTTGGTGCAGGAAACCACTTTTGCACTTGTAATAGTGTGGAAAAAACACTTTTTGCACATGTGATTGTGTTGAAAAACCACTTTTCGCACTTGTGTTAGTGTTGAAAAACCACTTTTCGCACTTGTGTTAGTGTTGAAAAACCACTTTTCGCAGTTGTGTTGGTGCAGGAAACCACTTTTGCACTTGTATTAGTGTGGAAAAAACACTTTTTGCACTTGTGATAGTGTTGAAAAACCACTTTTCGCACTTCTGTTAGTGTTGAAAAACCACTTTTCACACTTGTGTTGGTGCAGGAAACCACTTTTGCACTTGTATTAGTGTGGAAAAAACACTTTTTGCACTTGTGATAGTGTTGAAAAACCACTTTTCGCACTTGTATTAGTGTTGAAAAACCACTTTTCGCACTTGGTTTAGTGTTGAAAAACCACTTTTCGCACTCGTGTTGGTGCAGGAAACCTCTTTTGCACTTGTATTAGTGTGGAAAAAACACTTTTTGCACATGTGATAGTGTTGAAAAACCACTTTTCGCACTTGTGTTAGTGTTGAAAAACCACTTTTCGCACTTGTGTTAGTGTTGAAAAACCACTTTTCGCACTTGTGTTGGTGCAGGAAACCACTTTTGCACTTGTATTAGTGTGGAAAAAACACTTTTTGCACTTGTGATAATGTTGAAAAACCTCTTTTCGCACTTGTGTTAGTGTTGAAAAACCACTTTTCGCACTTGTGATGGTGCAGGAAACCACTTTTGCACTTGTATTAGTGTGGAGAAAACACTTTTCGCACTTGTGTTAGTGTTGAAAAACCACTTTTCGCACTTGTTAGTGTTGAAAAACCACTTTTTGCACTTGTGTTGGTGCAGTAAACCACTTTTGCACTTGTATTAGTGTGGAAAAAACCCTTTTTGCACATGTGATAATGTTGAAAAACCACTTTTCGCACTTGTGTTAGTGTTGAAAAACCACTTTTCGCACTTGTGTTAGTGTTGAAAAACCACTTTTCACACTTGTGTTGGTGCAGGAAACCACTTTTGCACTTGTATTAGTGTGGAAAAAACACTTTTTGCACTTGTGATAGTGTTGAAAAACCACTTTTCGCACTTGTGTTAGTGTTGAAAAACCACTTTTCGCACTTGTGTTAGTGTTGAAAAACTACTTTTCGCACTTGTGTTGAAAAACCACTTTTCGCACTTGTGTTGGTGCAGGAAACCACTTTTGCACTTGTATTAGTGTGGAAAAACCACTTTTCACTCTTGTGTTAGTGTTGAAAAACCACTTTTCGCACTTGTGTTGGTGCAGGAAACCACTTTTGCACTTGTATTAGTGTGGAAAAAACACTTTTTGCACTTGTGATAGTGTTGAAAAACCACTTTTCGCACTTGTGTTAGTGTTGAAAAACCACTTTTCGCACTTGTGTTAGTGTTGAAAAACCACTTTTCGCACTTGTGTTGGTGCAGGAAACCACTTTTGCACTTGTATTTGTGTGGAAAAAACACTTTTTGCACTTGTGTTAGTGTTGAAAAACCACTTTTCGCACTTGTGTTAGTGTTGAAAAACCACTTTACGCACTTGTGTTAGTGTTGAAAAACTACTTTTCGCACTTGTGTTGGTGCAGGAAACCACTTTTGCACTTGTATTAGTGTGGAAAAAACACTTTTTGCACTTGTGATAGTGTTGAAAAACCACTTTTCGCACTTGTGTTAGTGTTGAAAAACCACTTTTCGCACTTGTGATGGTGCAGGAAACCACTTTTGCACTTGTATTAGTGTGGAGAAAACACTTTTCGCACTTGTGTTAGTGTTGAAAAACCACTTTTCGCACTTGTGATGGTGCAGGAAACCACTTTTGCACTTGTATTAGTGTGGGAAAAACACTTTTTGCACTTGTGATAGTGTTGAAAAACCACCTTTCGCACTTGTGTTAGTGTTGAAAAACCACTTTTCGCACTTGTGTTAGTGTTGAAAAACTACTTTTCGCACTTGTGTTGAAAAACCACTTTTCGCACTTGTGTTGGTGCAGGAAACCACTTTTGCACTTGTATTAGTGTGGAAAAACCACTTTTCACACTTGTGTTAGTGTTGAAAAAACACTTTTCGCACTTGTGTTGGTGCAGGAAACCACTTTTGCACTTGTATTAGTGTGGAAAAAATACTTTTTGCACTTGTGATAGTGTTGAAAAACCACTTTTCGCACTTGTGTTAGTGTTGAAAAACCACTTTTCACACTTGTGTTAGTGTTGAAAAACCACTTTTCGCACTTGTGTTGGTGCAGGAAACCACTTTTGCACTTGTATTAGTGTGGAAAAAACACTTTTCGCACTTGTGTTAGTGTTGAAAAAACCACTTTTCGCACTTGTGTTAGTGTTGAAAAACCACTTTTTGCACTTGTGTTAGTGTTGAAAAACTACTTTTCGCACTTGTGTTGAAAAACCACTTTTCGCACTTGTGTTGGTGCAGGAAACCACTTTTGCACTTGTACTAGTGTGGAAAAAACACTTTTTGCACATGTGATAGTGTTGAAAAACCACTTTTCGCACTTGTGTTAGTGTTGAAAAACCACTTTTCGCACTTGTGTTAGTGTTGAAAAACCACTTTTCGCACTTTTGTTGGTGCAGGAAACCACTTTTGCACTTGTATTAGTGTGGAAAAAACACTTTTTGCACTTGTGATAGTGTTGAAAAACCACTTTTCGCACTTGTGTTAGTGTTGAAAAACCACTTTTCGCACTTGTGTTGGTGCAGGCAACCACTTTTGCACTTGTAATAGTGTGGAAAAAACACTTTTTGCACTTGTGATAGTGTTGAAAAACCACTTTTCGCACTTGTGTTAGTGTTGAAAAACCACTTTTCGCACTTGTGTTGGTGCAGGAAACCACTTTTGCACTTGTAATAGTGTGGAAAAAACACTTTTTGCACATGTGATCGTGTTGAAAAACCACTTTTCACACTTGTGTTAGTGTTGAAAAACCACTTTTCGCAGTTGTGTTAGTGTTGAAAAACCACTTTTCGCACTTGTGTTGGTGCAGGAAACCACTTTTGCACTTGTATTAGTGTGGAAAAAACACTTTTTGCACTTGTGATAGTGTTGAAAAACCACTTTTCGCACTTGTGTTAGTGTTGAAAAACCACTTTTCGCACTTGTGTTGGTGCAGGAAACCACTTTTGCACTTGTAATAGTGTGGAAAAAACACTTTTTGCACTTGTGATAGTGTGGAAAAACCACTTTTCGCACTTGTGTTGGTGTTGAAAAACCACTTTTCGCACTTGTGTTAGTGTTGAAAAACCACTTTTCACACTTGTGTTGGTGCAGGAAACCACTTTTGCACTTGTATTAGTGTGGAAAAAACACTTTTTGCACTTGTGATAGTGTTGAAAACCACTTTTCGCACTTGTGTTAGTGTTGAAAAACCACTTTTCGCACTTGGTTTGTGTTGAAAAACCACTTTTCGCACTCGTGTTGGTGCAGGAAACCTCTTTTGCACTTGTATTAGTGTGGAAAAAACACTTTTTGCACATGTGATAGTGTTGAAAAACCACTTTTCGCACTTGTGTTAGTGTTGAAAAACCACTTTTCGCACTTGTGTTAGTGTTGAAAAACCACTTTTCGCACTTGTGTTGGTGCAGGAAACCACTTTTGCACTTGTATTAGTGTGGAAAAAACACTTTTTGCACTTGTGATAGTGTTGAAAAACCACTTTTCGCACTTGTGTTAGTGTTGAAAAACCACTTTTCGCACTTGTGATGGTGCAGGAAACCACTTTTGCACTTGTATAAGTGTGGAGAAAACACTTTTCGCACTTGTGTTAATGTTGAAAAACCACTTTTCGCACTTGTGTTAGTGTTGAAAAACCACTTTTTGCACTTGTGTTGGTGCAGGAAACCACTTTTGCACTTGTATTAGTGTGGAAAAAACCCTTTTTGCACATGTGATAGTGTTGAAAAACCACTTTTCGCACTTGTGTTAGTGTTGAAAAACCACTTTTCGCACTTGTGTTAGTGTTGAAAAACCACTTTTCACACTTGTGTTGGTGCAGGAAACCACTTTTGCACTTGTAATAGTGTGGAAAAAAAAAAATTTGCACTTGTTATAGTGTTGAAAAACCACTTTTCGCACTTGTGTTAGTGTTGAAAAACCACTTTTCGCACTTGTGTTAGTGTTGAAAAACTACTTTTCGCACTTGTGTTGAAAAACCACTTTTCGCACTTGTGTTGGTGCAGGAAACCACTTTTGCACTTGTATTAGTGTGGAAAAACCACTTTTCACACTTGTGTTAGTGTTGAAAAACCACTTTTAGCACTTGTGTTGGTGCAGGAAACCACTTTTGCACTTGTATTAGTGTGGAAAAAACACTTTTTGCACTTGTGATAGTGTTGAAAAACCACTTTTCGCACTTGTGTTAGTGTTGAAAAACCACTTTTCGCACTTGTGTTGGTGCAGGAAACCACTTTTGCACTTGGAATAGTGTGGAAACAAACACTTTTTGCACATGTGATAGTGTTGAAAAACCACTTTTCGCACTTGTGTTAGTGTTGAAAAACCACTTTTCGCACTTGTGTTAGTGTTGAAAAACCACTTTTCGCACTTGTGTTGGTGCAGGAAACCACTTTTGCACTTGTATTAGTGTGGAAAAAACACTTTTTGCACTTGTGATAGTGTTGAAAAACCACTTTTCGCACTTGTGTTAGTGTTGAAAAACCACTTTTCGCACTTGTGTTGGTGCAGGAAACCACTTTTGCACTTGTAATAGTGTGGAAAAAACACTTTTTGCACTTGTGATAGTGTGGAAAAACCACTTTTCGCACTTGTGTTGGTGTTGAAAAACCACTTTTCGCACTTGTGTTGGTGCAGGAAACCACTTTTGCACTTGTATTAGTGTGGAAAAAACACTTTTTGCACTTGTGATAGTGTTGAAAAACCACTTTTCGCACTTGTGTTAGTGTTGAAAAACCACTTTTCGCACTTGGTTTAGTGTTGAAAAACCACTTTTCGCACTCTTGTTGGTGCAGGAAACCTCTTTTGCACTTGTATTAGTGTGGAAAAAACACTTTTTGCACATGTGATAGTGTTGAAAAACCACTTTTCGCACTTGTGTTAGTGTTGAAAAACCACTTTTCGCACTCGTGTTAGTGTTGAAAAACCACTTTTCGCACTTGTGTTGGTGCAGGAAACCACTTTTGCACTTGTAATAGTGTGGAAAAAACACTTTTTGCACTTGTGATAGTGTGGAAAAACCACTTTTCGCACTTGTGTTGGTGTTGAAAAACCACTTTTCGCACTTGTGTTGGTGCAGGAAACCACTTTTGCACTTGTATTAGTGTGGAAAAAACACTTTTTGCACTTGTGATAGTGTTGAAAAACCACTTTTCGCACTTGTGTTAGTGTTGAAAAACCACTTTTCGCACTTGGTTTAGTGTTGAAAAACCACTTTTCGCACTCTTGTTGGTGCAGGAAACCTCTTTTGCACTTGTATTAGTGTGGAAAAAACACTTTTTGCACATGTGATAGTGTTGAAAAACCACTTTTCGCACTTGTGTTAGTGTTGAAAAACCACTTTTCGCACTTGTGTTAGTGTTGAAAAACCACTTTTCGCACTTGTGTTGGTGCAGGAAACCACTTTTGCACTTGTATTAGTGTGGAAAAAACACTTTTTGCACTTGTGATAGTGTTGAAAAACCTCTTTTCGCACTTGTGTTAGTGTTGAAAAACCACTTTTCGCACTTGTGATGGTGCAGGAAACCACTTTTGCACTTGTATTAGTGTGGAGAAAACACTTTTCGCACTTGTGTTAGTGTTGAAAAACCACTTTTCGCACTTGTGTTAGTGTTGAAAAACCACTTTTTGCACTTGTGTTGGTGCAGGAAACCACTTTTGCACTTGTATTAGTGTGGAAAAAACCCTTTTTGCACATGTGATAGTGTTGAAAAACCACTTTTCGCACTTGTGTTAGTGTTGAAAAACCACTTTTCGCACTTGTGTTAGTGTTGAAAAACCACTTTTCACACTTGTGTTGGTGCAGGAAACCACTTTTGCACTTGTATTAGTGTGGAAAAAACACTTTTTGCACTTGTGATAGTGTTGAAAAACCACTTTTCGCACTTGTGTTAGTGTTGAAAAACTACTTTTCGCACTTGTGTTAGTGTTGAAAAACTACTTTTCGCACTTGTGTTGAAAAACCACTTTTCGCACTTGTGTTGGTGCAGGAAACCACTTTTGCACTTGTATTAGTGTGGAAAAACCACTTTTCACTCTTGTGTTAGTGTTGAAAAACCACTTTTCGCACTTGTGTTGGTGCAGGAAACCACTTTTGCACTTGTATTAGTGTGGAAAAAACACTTTTTGCACTTGTGATAGTGTTGAAAAACCACTTTTCGCACTTGTGTTAGTGTTGAAAAACCACTTTTCGCACTTGTGTTAGTGTTGAAAAACCACTTTTCGCACTTGTGTTGGTGCAGGAAACCACTTTTGCACTTGTATTTGTGTGGAAAAAACACTTTTTGCACTTGTGTTAGTGTTGAAAAACCACTTTTCGCACTTGTGTTAGTGTTGAAAAACCACTTTACGCACTTGTGTTAGTGTTGAAAAACTACTTTTCGCACTTGTGTTGGTGCAGGAAACCACTTTTGCACTTGTATTAGTGTGGAAAAAACACTTTTTGCACTTGTGATAGTGTTGAAAAACCACTTTTCGCACTTGTGTTAGTGTTGAAAAACCACTTTTCGCACTTGTGATGGTGCAGGAAACCACTTTTGCACTTGTATTAGTGTGGGAAAAACACTTTTTGCACTTGTGATAGTGTTGAAAAACCACCTTTCGCACTTGTGTTAGTGTTGAAAAACCACTTTTCGCACTTGTGTTAGTGTTGAAAAACTACTTTTCGCACTTGTGTTGAAAAACCACTTTTCGCACTTGTGTTGGTGCAGGAAACCACTTTTGCACTTGTATTAGTGTGGAAAAACCACTTTTCACACTTGTGTTAGTGTTGAAAAAACACTTTTCGCACTTGTGTTGGTGCAGGAAACCACTTTTGCACTTGTATTAGTGTGGAAAAAACACTTTTTGCACTTGTGATAGTGTTGAAAAACCACTTTTCGCACTTGTGTTAGTGTTGAAAAACCACTTTTCGCACTTGTGATGGTGCAGGAAACCACTTTTGCACTTGTATTAGTGTGGAGAAAACACTTTTCGCACTTGTGTTAGTGTTGAAAAACCACTTTTCGCACTTGTGATGGTGCAGGAAACCACTTTTGCACTTGTATTAGTGTGGGAAAAACACTTTTTGCACTTGTGATAGTGTTGAAAAACCACCTTTCGCACTTGTGTTAGTGTTGAAAAACCACTTTTCGCACTTGTGTTAGTGTTGAAAAACTACTTTTCGCACTTGTGTTGAAAAACCACTTTTCGCACTTGTGTTGGTGCAGGAAACCACTTTTGCACTTGTATTAGTGTGGAAAAACCACTTTTCACACTTGTGTTAGTGTTGAAAAAACACTTTTCGCACTTGTGTTGGTGCAGGAAACCACTTTTGCACTTGTATTAGTGTGGAAAAAATACTTTTCGCACTTGGTTTAGTGTTGAAAAACCACTTTTCGCACTCTTGTTGGTGCAGGAAACCTCTTTTGCACTTGTATTAGTGTGGAAAAAACACTTTTTGCACATGTGATAGTGTTGAAAAACCACTTTTCGCACTTGTGTTAGTGTTGAAAAACCACTTTTCGCACTTGTGTTAGTGTTGAAAAACCACTTTTCGCACTTGTGTTGGTGCAGGAAACCACTTTTGCACTTGTATTAGTGTGGAAAAAACACTTTTTGCACTTGTGATAGTGTTGAAAAACCTCTTTTCGCACTTGTGTTAGTGTTGAAAAACCACTTTTCGCACTTGTGATGGTGCAGGAAACCACTTTTGCACTTGTATTAGTGTGGAGAAAACACTTTTCGCACTTGTGTTAGTGTTGAAAAACCACTTTTCGCACTTGTGTTAGTGTTGAAAAACCACTTTTTGCACTTGTGTTGGTGCAGGAAACCACTTTTGCACTTGTATTAGTGTGGAAAAAACCCTTTTTGCACATGTGATAGTGTTGAAAAACCACTTTTCGCACTTGTGTTAGTGTTGAAAAACCACTTTTCGCACTTGTGTTAGTGTTGAAAAACCACTTTTCACACTTGTGTTGGTGCAGGAAACCACTTTTGCACTTGTATTAGTGTGGAAAAAACACTTTTTGCACTTGTGATAGTGTTGAAAAACCACTTTTCGCACTTGTGTTAGTGTTGAAAAACTACTTTTCGCACTTGTGTTAGTGTTGAAAAACTACTTTTCGCACTTGTGTTGAAAAACCACTTTTCGCACTTGTGTTGGTGCAGGAAACCACTTTTGCACTTGTATTAGTGTGGAAAAACCACTTTTCACTCTTGTGTTAGTGTTGAAAAACCACTTTTCGCACTTGTGTTGGTGCAGGAAACCACTTTTGCACTTGTATTAGTGTGGAAAAAACACTTTTTGCACTTGTGATAGTGTTGAAAAACCACTTTTCGCACTTGTGTTAGTGTTGAAAAACCACTTTTCGCACTTGTGTTAGTGTTGAAAAACCACTTTTCGCACTTGTGTTGGTGCAGGAAACCACTTTTGCACTTGTATTTGTGTGGAAAAAACACTTTTTGCACTTGTGTTAGTGTTGAAAAACCACTTTTCGCACTTGTGTTAGTGTTGAAAAACCACTTTACGCACTTGTGTTAGTGTTGAAAAACTACTTTTCGCACTTGTGTTGGTGCAGGAAACCACTTTTGCACTTGTATTAGTGTGGAAAAAACACTTTTTGCACTTGTGATAGTGTTGAAAAACCACTTTTCGCACTTGTGTTAGTGTTGAAAAACCACTTTTCGCACTTGTGATGGTGCAGGAAACCACTTTTGCACTTGTATTAGTGTGGGAAAAACACTTTTTGCACTTGTGATAGTGTTGAAAAACCACCTTTCGCACTTGTGTTAGTGTTGAAAAACCACTTTTCGCACTTGTGTTAGTGTTGAAAAACTACTTTTCGCACTTGTGTTGAAAAACCACTTTTCGCACTTGTGTTGGTGCAGGAAACCACTTTTGCACTTGTATTAGTGTGGAAAAACCACTTTTCACACTTGTGTTAGTGTTGAAAAAACACTTTTCGCACTTGTGTTGGTGCAGGAAACCACTTTTGCACTTGTATTAGTGTGGAAAAAACACTTTTTGCACTTGTGATAGTGTTGAAAAACCACTTTTCGCACTTGTGTTAGTGTTGAAAAACCACTTTTCGCACTTGTGATGGTGCAGGAAACCACTTTTGCACTTGTATTAGTGTGGAGAAAACACTTTTCGCACTTGTGTTAGTGTTGAAAAACCACTTTTCGCACTTGTGATGGTGCAGGAAACCACTTTTGCACTTGTATTAGTGTGGGAAAAACACTTTTTGCACTTGTGATAGTGTTGAAAAACCACCTTTCGCACTTGTGTTAGTGTTGAAAAACCACTTTTCGCACTTGTGTTAGTGTTGAAAAACTA
Organism: Myxine glutinosa; assembly: GCF_964187855.1. Classification (NCBI taxonomy): domain Eukaryota; kingdom Metazoa; phylum Chordata; class Myxini; order Myxiniformes; family Myxinidae; genus Myxine; species Myxine glutinosa. Next base: position 16,653 of record NW_027617434.1, read on the forward strand.
CTTTTCGCACTTGTGTTGAAAAACCACTTTTCGCACTTGTGTTGGTGCAGGAAACCACTTTTGCACTTGTATTAGTGTGGAAAAACCACTTTTCACACTTGTGTTAGTGTTGAAAAAACACTTTTCGCACTTGTGTTGGTGCAGGAAACCACTTTTGCACTTGTATTAGTGTGGAAAAAATACTTTTTGCACTTGTGATAGTGTTGAAAAACCACTTTTCGCACTTGTGTTAGTGTTGAAAAACCACTTTTCACACTTGTGTTAGTGTTGAAAAACCACTTTTCGCACTTGTGTTGGTGCAGGAAACCACTTTTGCACTTGTATTAGTGTGGAAAAAACACTTTTCGCACTTGTGTTAGTGTTGAAAAAACCACTTTTCGCACTTGTGTTAGTGTTGAAAAACCACTTTTTGCACTTGTGTTAGTGTTGAAAAACTACTTTTCGCACTTGTGTTGAAAAACCACTTTTCGCACTTGTGTTGGTGCAGGAAACCACTTTTGCACTTGTACTAGTGTGGAAAAAACACTTTTTGCACATGTGATAGTGTTGAAAAACCACTTTTCGCACTTGTGTTAGTGTTGAAAAACCACTTTTCGCACTTGTGTTAGTGTTGAAAAACCACTTTTCGCACTTTTGTTGGTGCAGGAAACCACTTTTGCACTTGTATTAGTGTGGAAAAAATACTTTTTGCACTTGTGATAGTGTTGAAAAACCACTTTTCGCACTTGTGTTAGTGTTGAAAAACCACTTTTCGCACTTGTGTTGGTGCAGGCAACCACTTTTGCACTTGTAATAGTGTGGAAAAAACACTTTTTGCACTTGTGATAGTGTTGAAAAACCACTTTTCGCACTTGTGTTAGTGTTGAAAAACCACTTTTCGCACTTGTGTTGGTGCAGGAAACCACTTTTGCACTTGTAATAGTGTGGAAAAAACACTTTTTGCACATGTGATCGTGTTGAAAAACCACTTTTCGCACTTGTGTTAGTGTTGAAAAACCACTTTTCGCAGTTGTGTTAGTGTTGAAAAACCACTTTTCGCACTTGTGTTGGTGCAGGAAACCACTTTTGCACTTGTATTAGTGTGGAAAAAACACTTTTTGCACTTGTGATAGTGTTGAAAAACCACTTTTCGCACTTGTGTTAGTGTTGAAAAACCACTTTTCGCACTTGTGTTGGTGCAGGAAACCACTTTTGCACTTGTAATAGTGTGGAAAAAACACTTTTTGCACTTGTGATAGTGTGGAAAAACCACTTTTCGCACTTGTGTTGGTGTTGAAAAACCACTTTTCGCACTTGTGTTAGTGTTGAAAAACCACTTTTCACACTTGTGTTGGTGCAGGAAACCACTTTTGCACTTGTATTAGTGTGGAAAAAACACTTTTTGCACTTGTGATAGTGTTGAAAACCACTTTTCGCACTTGTGTTAGTGTTGAAAAACCACTTTTCGCACTTGGTTTGTGTTGAAAAACCACTTTTCGCACTCGTGTTGGTGCAGGAAACCTCTTTTGCACTTGTATTAGTGTGGAAAAAACACTTTTTGCACATGTGATAGTGTTGAAAAACCACTTTTCGCACTTGTGTTAGTGTTGAAAAACCACTTTTCGCACTTGTGTTAGTGTTGAAAAACCACTTTTCGCACTTGTGTTGGTGCAGGAAACCACTTTTGCACTTGTATTAGTGTGGAAAAAACACTTTTTGCACTTGTGATAGTGTTGAAAAACCACTTTTCGCACTTGTGTTAGTGTTGAAAAACCACTTTTCGCACTTGTGATGGTGCAGGAAACCACTTTTGCACTTGTATAAGTGTGGAGAAAACACTTTTCGCACTTGTGTTAATGTTGAAAAACCACTTTTCGCACTTGTGTTAGTGTTGAAAAACCACTTTTTGCACTTGTGTTGGTGCAGGAAACCACTTTTGCACTTGTATTAGTGTGGAAAAAACCCTTTTTGCACATGTGATAGTGTTGAAAAACCACTTTTCGCACTTGTGTTAGTGTTGAAAAACCACTTTTCGCACTTGTGTTAGTGTTGAAAAACCACTTTTCACACTTGTGTTGGTGCAGGAAACCACTTTTGCACTTGTAATAGTGTGGAAAAAAAAAATTTGCACTTGTTATAGTGTTGAAAAACCACTTTTCGCACTTGTGTTAGTTAGTGTTGAAAAACCACTTTTCGCACTTGTGTTAGTGTTGAAAAACTACTTTTCGCACTTGTGTTGAAAAACCACTTTTCGCACTTGTGTTGGTGCAGGAAACCACTTTTGCACTTGTATTAGTGTGGAAAAACCACTTTTCACACTTGTGTTAGTGTTGAAAAACCACTTTTAGCACTTGTGTTGGTGCAGGAAACCACTTTTGCACTTGTATTAGTGTTGAAAAACCACTTTTCGCACTTGTGTTAGTGTTGAAAAACCACTTTTCGCACTTGTGTTAGTGTTGAAAAACCACTTTTCGCACTTGTGTTGGTGCAGGAAACCACTTTTGCACTTGTATTAGTGTGGAAAAAACACTTTTTGCACTTGTGATAGTGTTGAAAAACCACTTTTCGCACTTGTGTTAGTGTTGAAAAACCACTTTTCGCACTTGTGTTGGTGCAGGAAACCACTTTTGCACTTGTAATAGTGTGGAAAAAACACTTTTTGCACTTGTGATAGTGTGGAAAAACCACTTTTCGCACTTGTGTTGGTGTTGAAAAACCACTTTTCGCACTTGTGTTGGTGCAGGAAACCACTTTTGCACTTGTATTAGTGTGGAAAAAACACTTTTTGCACTTGTGATAGTGTTGAAAAACCACTTTTCGCACTTGTGTTAGTGTTGAAAAACCACTTTTCGCACTTGGTTTAGTGTTGAAAAACCACTTTTCGCACTCTTGTTGGTGCAGGAAACCTCTTTTGCACTTGTATTAGTGTGGAAAAAACACTTTTTGCACATGTGATAGTGTTGAAAAACCACTTTTCGCACTTGTGTTAGTGTTGAAAAACCACTTTTCGCACTTGTGTTAGTGTTGAAAAACCACTTTTCGCACTTGTGTTGGTGCAGGAAACCACTTTTGCACTTGTAATAGTGTGGAAAAAACACTTTTTGCACTTGTGATAGTGTGGAAAAACCACTTTTCGCACTTGTGTTGGTGTTGAAAAACCACTTTTCGCACTTGTGTTGGTGCAGGAAACCACTTTTGCACTTGTATTAGTGTGGAAAAAACACTTTTTGCACTTGTGATAGTGTTGAAAAACCACTTTTCGCACTTGTGTTAGTGTTGAAAAACCACTTTTCGCACTTGGTTTAGTGTTGAAAAACCACTTTTCGCACTCTTGTTGGTGCAGGAAACCTCTTTTGCACTTGTATTAGTGTGGAAAAAACACTTTTTGCACATGTGATAGTGTTGAAAAACCACTTTTCGCACTTGTGTTAGTGTTGAAAAACCACTTTTCGCACTTGTGTTAGTGTTGAAAAACCACTTTTCGCACTTGTGTTGGTGCAGGAAACCACTTTTGCACTTGTATTAGTGTGGAAAAAACACTTTTTGCACTTGTGATAGTGTTGAAAAACCTCTTTTCGCACTTGTGTTAGTGTTGAAAAACCACTTTTCGCACTTGTGATGGTGCAGGAAACCACTTTTGCACTTGTATTAGTGTGGAGAAAACACTTTTCGCACTTGTGTTAGTGTTGAAAAACCACTTTTCGCACTTGTGTTAGTGTTGAAAAACCTCTTTTTGCACTTGTGTTGGTGCAGGAAACCACTTTTGCACTTGTATTAGTGTGGAAAAAACCCTTTTTGCACATGTGATAGTGTTGAAAAACCACTTTTCGCACTTGTGTTAGTGTTGAAAAACCACTTTTCGCACTTGTGTTAGTGTTGAAAAACCACTTTTCACACTTGTGTTGGTGCAGGAAACCACTTTTGCACTTGTATTAGTGTGGAAAAAACACTTTTTGCACTTGTGATAGTGTTGAAAAACCACTTTTCGCACTTGTGTTAGTGTTGAAAAACCACTTTTCGCACTTGTGTTAGTGTTGAAAAACTACTTTTCGCACTTGTGTTGAAAAACCACTTTTCGCACTTGTGTTGGTGCAGGAAACCACTTTTGCACTTGTATTAGTGTGGAAAAACCACTTTTCACTCTTGTGTTAGTGTTGAAAAACCACTTTTCGCACTTGTGTTGGTGCAGGAAACCACTTTTGCACTTGTATTAGTGTGGAAAAAACACTTTTTGCACTTGTGATAGTGTTGAAAAACCACTTTTCGCACTTGTATTAGTGTTGAAAAACCACTTTTCGCACTTGTGTTAGTGTTGAAAAACCACTTTTCGCACTTGTGTTGGTGCAGGATACCACTTTTGCACTTGTATTAGTGTGGAAAAACTACTTTTCGCACTTGTATTAGTGTTGAAAAACCACTTTTCGCACTTGTGTTAGTGTTGAAAAACCACTTTTCGCACTTGTGTTGGTGCAGGATACCACTTTTGCACTTGTATTAGTGTGGAAAAACCACTTTTTGCACTTGTGATAGTGTTGAAAAACCACTTTTCGCACTTGTGTTAGTGTTGAAAAACCACTTTTCGCACTTGTGTTAGTGTTGAAAAACCACTTTTCGCACTTGTGTTGGTGCAGGAAACCACTTTTGCACTTGTATTTGTGTGGAAAAAACACTTTTTGCACTTGTGTTAGTGTTGAAAAACCACTTTTCGCACTTGTGTTAGTGTTGAAAAACCACTTTACGCACTTGTGTTAGTGTTGAAAACCCACTTTTCGCACTTGTGTTGGTGCAGGAAACCACTTTTGCACTTGTATTAGTGTGGAAAAAACACTTTTTGCCCTTGTGATAGTGTTGAAAAACCACTTTTCGCACTTGTATTAGTGTGGAAAAACCACTTTTCGCACTTGTGTTAGTGTTGAAAAACCACTTTTCGCACTTGTGTTAGTGTTGAAAAACCACTTTTCGCACTTGTGTTGGTGCAGGATACCACTTTTGCACTTGTATTAGTGTGGAAAAACCACTTTTCGCACGTGTGTTAGTGTTGAAAAACCACTTTTCGCACTTGTGTTAGTGTTGAAAAACCACTTTTCACACATGTGTTGGTGCAGGAAACCACTTTTACACTTGTATTAGTGTGGAAAAAACACTTTTTGCACTTGTGATAGTGTTGAAAAACCACTTTTTGCACTTGTGTTAGTGTTGAAAAACCACTTTTCGCACTTGTGTTAGTGTTGAAGAACCACTTTTCGCACTTGTGTTGGTGCAGGAAACCTCTTTTGCACTTGTATTAGTGTGGAAAAAACACTTTTTGCACATGTGCTAGTGTTGAAAAATCACTTTTCGCACTTGTGTTAGTGTTGAAAAACCACTTTTCGCACTTGTGTTAGTGTTGAAAAACCACTTTTCGCACTTGTGTTAGTGTTGAAAAACCACTTTTCGCACTTGTGTTGGTGCAGGAAACCACTTTTGCACTTGTATTAGTGTGGAAAAAACACTTTTTGCACTAGTGATAGTGTTGAAAAACAACTTTTCGTACTTGTGTTAGTGTTGAAAAACCACTTTTCGCACTTGTGATGGTGCAGGAAACCACTTTTGCACTTGTATTAGTGTGGAGAAAACACTTTTCGCACTTGTGTTAGTGTTGTAAAACCACTTTTTGCACTTGTGTTAGTGTTGAAAAACCACTTTTCGCACTTGTGTTGGTGCAGGAAACCACTTTTGCACTTGTGTTAGTGTTGAAAAACCACTTTTCACACTTGTGTTGGTGCAGGAAACCACTTTTGCACTTGTATTAGTGTGGAAAAAACACTTTTTGCACTTGTGATAGTGTTGAAAAACCACTTTTCGCACTTTTGTTAGTGTTGAAAAACCACTTTTCGCACTTGTGTTAGTGTTGAAAAACCACTTTTTGCACTTGTGTTGGTGCAGGAAACCACTTTTGCACTTGTATTAGTGTGGAAAAAACCCTTTTTGCACATGTGATAGTGTTGAAAAACCACTTTTCGCACTTGTGTTAGTGTTGAAAAACCACTTTTCGCACTTGTGTTAGTGTTGAAAAACCACTTTTCACACTTGTGTTGGTGCAGCAAACCACTTTTGCACTTGTATTAGTGTGGAAAAAACACTTTTTGCACTTGTGATAGTGTTGAAAAACCACTTTTCGCACTTGTGTTAGTGTTGAAAAACCACTTTTCGCACTTGTGTTAGTGTTGAAAAACTACTTTTCGCACTTGTGTTGAAAAACCACTTTTCGCACTTGTGTTGGTGCAGGAAACCACTTTTGCACTTGTATTAGTGTGGAAGAACCACTTTTCACTCTTGTGTTAGTGTTGAAAAACCACTTTTCGCACTTGTGTTGGTGCAGGAAACCACTTTTGCACTTGTATTAGTGTGGAAAAAACACTTTTTGCACTTGTGATAGTGTTGAAAAACCACTTTTCGCACTTGTATTAGTGTTGAAAAACCACTTTTCGCACTTGTGTTAGTGTTGAAAAACCACTTTTCGCACTTGTGTTGGTGCAGGATACCACTTTTGCACTTGTATTAGTGTGGAAAAACCACTTTTCGCACTTGTGTTAGTGTTGAAAAACCACTTTTTGCACTTGTGTTAGTGTTGAAAAACCACTTTTCACACATGTGTTGGTGCAGGAAACCACTTTTACACTTGTATTAGTGTGGAAAAAACACTTTTTGCACTTGTGATAGTGTTGAAAAACCACTTTTCGCACTTGTGTTAGTGTTGAAAAACCACTTTTCGCACTTGTGTTAGTGTTGAAAAACCACTTTTCGCACTTGTGTTGGTGCAGGAAACCACTTTTGCACTTGTATTAGTGTGGAAAAAACACTTTTTGCACTTGTGATAGTGTTGAAAAACCACTTTTCGCACTTGTGTTAGTGTTGAAAAACCACTTTTCGCACTTGTGTTGGTGCAGGAAACCACTTTTGCACTTGTAATAGTGTGGAAAAAACACTTTTTGCACTTGTGATAGTGTGGAAAAACCACTTTTCGCACTTGTGTTGGTGTTGAAAAACCACTTTTCGCACTTGTGTTAGTGTTGAAAAACCACTTTTCACACTTGTGTTGGTGCAGGAAACCACTTTTGCACTTGTATTAGTGTGGAAAAAACACTTTTTGCACTTGTGATAGTGTTGAAAAACCACTTTTCGCACTTGTGTTAGTGTTGAAAAACCACTTTTCGCACTTGTGATAGTGTTGAAAAACCACTTTTCACACTCGTGTTGGTGCAGGAAACCTCTTTTGCACTTGTATTAGTGTGGAAAAAACACTTTTTGCACATGTGATAGTGTTGAAAAACCACTTTTCGCACTTGTGTTAGTGTTGAAAAACCACTTTTCGCACTTGTGTTAGTGTTGAAAAACCACTTTTCGCACTTGTGTTGGTGCAGGAAACCACTTTTGCACTTGTATTAGTGTGGAAAAAACACTTTTTGCACTTGTGATAGTGTTGAAAAACCACTTTTCGCACTTGTGTTAGTGTTGAAAAACCACTTTTCGCACTTGTGATGGTGCAGGAAACCACTTTTGCACTTGTATAAGTGTGGAGAAAACACTTTTCGCACTTGTGTTAGTGTTGAAAAACCACTTTTCGCACTTGTGTTAGTGTTGAAAAACCACTTTTTGCACTTGTGTTGGTGCAGGAAACCACTTTTGCACTTGTATTAGTGTGGAAAAAACCCTTTTTGCACATGTGATAGTGTTGAAAAACCACTTTTCGCACTTGTGTTAGTGTTGAAAAACCACTTTTCGCACTTGTGTTAGTGTTGAAAAACCACTTTTCACACTTGTGTTGGTGCAGGAAACCACTTTTGCACTTGTATTAGTGTGGAAAAAACACTTTTTGCACTTGTGATAGTGTTGAAAAACCACTTTTCGCACTTGTCTTAGTGTTGAAAAACCACTTTTCGCACTTGTGTTAGTGTTGAAAAACTACTTTTCGCACTTGTGTTGAAAAACCACTTTTCGCACTTGTGTTGGTGCAGGAAACCACTTTTGCACTTGTATTAGTGTGGAAAAACCACTTTTCACTCTTGTGTTAGTGTTGAAAAACCACTTTTCGCACTTGTGTTGGTGCAGGAAACCACTTTTGCACTTGTATTAGTGTGGAAAAAACACTTTTTGCACTTGTGATAGTGTTGAAAAACCACTTTTCGCACTTGTGTTAGTGTTGAAAAACCACTTTTCGCACTTGTGTTGGTGCAGGAAACCACTTTTGCACTTGTAATAGTGTGGAAAAAAACACTTTTTGCACATGTGATAGTGTTGAAAAACCACTTTTCGCACTTGTGTTAGTGTTGAAAAACCACTTTTCGCACTTGTGTTAGTGTTGAAAAACCACTTTTCGCACTTGTGTTGGTGCAGGAAACCACTTTTGCACTTGTGTTAGTGTTGAAAAACCACTTTTCGCACTTGTGTTGGTGCAGGAAACCACTTTTGCACTTGTATTAGTGTGGAAAAAACACTTTTTGCACTTGTGATAGTGTTGAAAAACCACTTTTCGCACTTTTGTTAGTGTTGAAAAACCACTTTTCGCACTTGTGTTAGTGTTGAAAAACCACTTTTTGCACTTGTGTTGGTGCAGGAAACCACTTTTGCACTTGTATTAGTGTGGAAAAAACCCTTTTTGCACATGTGATAGTGTTGAAAAACCACTTTTCGCACTTGTGTTAGTGTTGAAAAACCACTTTTCGCACTTGTGTTAGTGTTGAAAAACCACTTTTCACACTTGTGTTGGTGCAGGAAACCACTTTTGCACTTGTATTAGTGTGGAAAAAACACTTTTTGCACTTGTGATAGTGTTGAAAAACCACTTTTCGCACTTGTGTTAGTGTTGAAAAACCACTTTTCGCACTTGTGTTAGTGTTGAAAAACTACTTTTCGCACTTGTGTTGAAAAACCACTTTTCGCACTTGTGTTGGTGCAGGAAACCACTTTTGCACTTGTATTAGTGTGGAAAAAACACTTTTTGCACTTGTGATAGTGTTGAAAAACCACTTTTCGCACTTGTGTTAGTGTTGAAAAACCACTTTTCGCACTTGTGTTAGTGTTGAAAAACTACTTTTCGCACTTGTGTTGAAAAACCACTTTTCGCACTTGTGTTGGTGCAGGAAACCTCTTTTGCACTTGTATTAGTGTGGAAAAAACACTTTTTGCACATGTGATAGTGTTGAAAAACCACTTTTCGCACTTGTGTTAGTGTTGAAAAACCACTTTTCGCACTTGTGTTAGTGTTGAAAAACCACTTTTCGCACTTGTGTTGGTGCAGGAAACCACTTTTGCACTTGTAATAGTGTGGAAAAAACACTTTTTGCACTTGTGATAGTGTGGAAAAACCACTTTTCGCACTTGTGTTGGTGTTGAAAAACCACTTTTCACAGTTGTGTTGGTGCAGGAAACCACTTTTGCACTTGTATTAGTGTGGAAAAAACACTTTTTGCACTTGTGATAGTGTTGAAAAACCACTTTTCGCACTTCTGTTAGTGTTGAAAAACCACTTTTCACACTTGTGTTGGTGCAGGAAACCACTTTTGCACTTGTATTAGTGTGGAAAAAACACTTTTTGCACTTGTGATAGTGTTGAAAAACCACTTTTCGCACTTGTATTAGTGTTGAAAAACCACTTTTCGCACTTGGTTTAGTGTTGAAAAACCACTTTTCGCACTCGTGTTGGTGCAGGAAACCTCTTTTGCACTTGTATTAGTGTGGAAAAAACACTTTTTGCACATGTGATAGTGTTGAAAAACCACTTTTCGCACTTGTGTTAGTGTTGAAAAACCACTTTTCGCACTTGTGTTAGTGTTGAAAAACCACTTTTCGCACTTGTGTTGGTGCAGGAAACCACTTTTGCACTTGTATTAGTGTGGAAAAAACACTTTTTGCACTTGTGATAATGTTGAAAAACCTCTTTTCGCACTTGTGTTAGTGTTGAAAAACCACTTTTCGCACTTGTGATGGTGCAGGAAACCACTTTTGCACTTGTATTAGTGTGGAGAAAACACTTTTCGCACTTGTGTTAGTGTTGAAAAACCACTTTTCGCACTTGTGTTAGTGTTGAAAAACCACTTTTTGCACTTGTGTTGGTGCAGTAAACCACTTTTGCACTTGTATTAGTGTGGAAAAAACCCTTTTTGCACATGTGATAATGTTGAAAAACCACTTTTCGCACTTGTGTTAGTGTTGAAAAACCACTTTTCGCACTTGTGTTAGTGTTGAAAAACCACTTTTCACACTTGTGTTGGTGCAGGAAACCACTTTTGCACTTGTATTAGTGTGGAAAAAACACTTTTTGCACTTGTGATAGTGTTGAAAAACCACTTTTCGCACTTGTGTTAGTGTTGAAAAACCACTTTTCGCACTTGTGTTAGTGTTGAAAAACTACTTTTCGCACTTGTGTTGAAAAACCACTTTTCGCACTTGTGTTGGTGCAGGAAACCACTTTTGCACTTGTATTAGTGTGGAAAAACCACTTTTCACTCTTGTGTTAGTGTTGAAAAACCACTTTTCGCACTTGTGTTGGTGCAGGAAACCACTTTTGCACTTGTATTAGTGTGGAAAAAACACTTTTTGCACTTGTGATAGTGTTGAAAAACCACTTTTCGCACTTGTGTTAGTGTTGAAAAACCACTTTTCGCACTTGTGTTAGTGTTGAAAAACCACTTTTCGCACTTGTGTTGGTGCAGGAAACCACTTTTGCACTTGTATTTGTGTGGAAAAAACACTTTTTGCACTTGTGTTAGTGTTGAAAAACCACTTTTCGCACTTGTGTTAGTGTTGAAAAACCACTTTACGCACTTGTGTTAGTGTTGAAAAACTACTTTTCGCACTTGTGTTGGTGCAGGAAACCACTTTTGCACTTGTATTAGTGTGGAAAAAACACTTTTTGCACTTGTGATAGTGTTGAAAAACCACTTTTCGCACTTGTGTTAGTGTTGAAAAACCACTTTTCGCACTTGTGATGGTGCAGGAAACCACTTTTGCACTTGTATTAGTGTGGAGAAAACACTTTTCGCACTTGTGTTAGTGTTGAAAAACCACTTTTCGCACTTGTGATGGTGCAGGAAACCACTTTTGCACTTGTATTAGTGTGGGAAAAACACTTTTTGCACTTGTGATAGTGTTGAAAAACCACCTTTCGCACTTGTGTTAGTGTTGAAAAACCACTTTTCGCACTTGTGTTAGTGTTGAAAAACTACTTTTCGCACTTGTGTTGAAAAACCACTTTTCGCACTTGTGTTGGTGCAGGAAACCACTTTTGCACTTGTATTAGTGTGGAAAAACCACTTTTCACACTTGTGTTAGTGTTGAAAAAACACTTTTCGCACTTGTGTTGGTGCAGGAAACCACTTTTGCACTTGTATTAGTGTGGAAAAAATACTTTTTGCACTTGTGATAGTGTTGAAAAACCACTTTTCGCACTTGTGTTAGTGTTGAAAAACCACTTTTCACACTTGTGTTAGTGTTGAAAAACCACTTTTCGCACTTGTGTTGGTGCAGGAAACCACTTTTGCACTTGTATTAGTGTGGAAAAAACACTTTTCGCACTTGTGTTAGTGTTGAAAAAACCACTTTTCGCACTTGTGTTAGTGTTGAAAAACCACTTTTTGCACTTGTGTTAGTGTTGAAAAACTACTTTTCGCACTTGTGTTGAAAAACCACTTTTCGCACTTGTGTTGGTGCAGGAAACCACTTTTGCACTTGTACTAGTGTGGAAAAAACACTTTTTGCACATGTGATAGTGTTGAAAAACCACTTTTCGCACTTGTGTTAGTGTTGAAAAACCACTTTTCGCACTTGTGTTAGTGTTGAAAAACCACTTTTCGCACTTTTGTTGGTGCAGGAAACCACTTTTGCACTTGTATTAGTGTGGAAAAAACACTTTTTGCACTTGTGATAGTGTTGAAAAACCACTTTTCGCACTTGTGTTGGTGCAGGCAACCACTTTTGCACTTGTAATAGTGTGGAAAAAACACTTTTTGCACTTGTGATAGTGTTGAAAAACCACTTTTCGCACTTGTGTTAGTGTTGAAAAACCACTTTTCGCACTTGTGTTAGTGTTGAAAAACCACTTTTCGCACTTGTGTTAGTGTTGAAAAACCACTTTTCGCACTTTTGTTGGTGCAGGAAACCACTTTTGCACTTGTATTAGTGTGGAAAAAACACTTTTTGCACTTGTGATAGTGTTGAAAAACCACTTTTCGCACTTGTGTTGGTGCAGGCAACCACTTTTGCACTTGTAATAGTGTGGAAAAAACACTTTTTGCACTTGTGATAGTGTTGAAAAACCACTTTTCGCACTTGTGTTAGTGTTGAAAAACCACTTTTCGCACTTGTGTTGGTGCAGGAAACCACTTTTGCACTTGTAATAGTGTGGAAAAAACACTTTTTGCACATGTGATCGTGTTGAAAAACCACTTTTCGCACTTGTGTTAGTGTTGAAAAACCACTTTTCGCAGTTGTGTTAGTGTTGAAAAACCACTTTTCGCACTTGTGTTGGTGCAGGAAACCACTTTTGCACTTGTATTAGTGTGGAAAAAACACTTTTTGCACTTGTGATAGTGTTGAAAAACCACTTTTCGCACTTGTGTTAGTGTTGAAAAACCACTTTTCGCACTTGTGTTGGTGCAGGAAACCACTTTTGCACTTGTAATAGTGTGGAAAAAACACTTTTTGCACTTGTGATAGTGTGGAAAAACCACTTTTCGCACTTGTGTTGGTGTTGAAAAACCACTTTTCGCACTTGTGTTAGTGTTGAAAAACCACTTTTCACACTTGTGTTGGTGCAGGAAACCACTTTTGCACTTGTATTAGTGTGGAAAAAACACTTTTTGCACTTGTGATAGTGTTGAAAACCACTTTTCGCACTTGTGTTAGTGTTGAAAAACCACTTTTCGCACTTGGTTTGTGTTGAAAAACCACTTTTCGCACTCGTGTTGGTGCAGGAAACCTCTTTTGCACTTGTATTAGTGTGGAAAAAACACTTTTTGCACATGTGATAGTGTTGAAAAACCACTTTTCGCACTTGTGTTAGTGTTGAAAAACCACTTTTCGCACTTGTGTTAGTGTTGAAAAACCACTTTTCGCACTTGTGTTGGTGCAGGAAACCACTTTTGCACTTGTATTAGTGTGGAAAAAACACTTTTTGCACTTGTGATAGTGTTGAAAAACCACTTTTCGCACTTGTGTTAGTGTTGAAAAACCACTTTTCGCACTTGTGATGGTGCAGGAAACCACTTTTGCACTTGTATAAGTGTGGAGAAAACACTTTTCGCACTTGTGTTAGTGTTGAAAAACCACTTTTCGCACTTGTGTTAGTGTTGAAAAACCACTTTTTGCACTTGTGTTGGTGCAGGAAACCACTTTTGCACTTGTATTAGTGTGGAAAAAACCCTTTTTGCACATGTGATAGTGTTGAAAAACCACTTTTCGCACTTGTGTTAGTGTTGAAAAACCACTTTTCGCACTTGTGTTAGTGTTGAAAAACCACTTTTCACACTTGTGTTGGTGCAGGAAACCACTTTTGCACTTGTAATAGTGTGGAAAAAAAAAAATTTGCACTTGTTATAGTGTTGAAAAACCACTTTTCGCACTTGTGTTAGTGTTGAAAAACCACTTTTCGCACTTGTGTTAGTGTTGAAAAACTACTTTTCGCACTTGTGTTGAAAAACCACTTTTCGCACTTGTGTTGGTGCAGGAAACCACTTTTGCACTTGTATTAGTGTGGAAAAACCACTTTTCACACTTGTGTTAGTGTTGAAAAACCACTTTTAGCACTTGTGTTGGTGCAGGAAACCACTTTTGCACTTGTATTAGTGTGGAAAAAACACTTTTTGCACTTGTGATAGTGTTGAAAAACCACTTTTCGCACTTGTGTTAGTGTTGAAAAACCACTTTTCGCACTTGTGTTGGTGCAGGAAACCACTTTTGCACTTGGAATAGTGTGGAAAAAAACACTTTTTGCACATGTGATAGTGTTGAAAAACCACTTTTCGCACTTGTGTTAGTGTTGAAAAACCACTTTTCGCACTTGTGTTAGTGTTGAAAAACCACTTTTCGCACTTGTGTTGGTGCAGGAAACCACTTTTGCACTTGTATTAGTGTGGAAAAAAACACTTTTTGCACTTGTGATAGTGTTGAAAAACCACTTTTCGCACTTGTGTTAGTGTTGAAAAACCACTTTTCGCACTTGTGTTGGTGCAGGAAACCACTTTTGCACTTGTAATAGTGTGGAAAAAACACTTTTTGCACTTGTGATAGTGTGGAAAACCACTTTTCGCACTTGTGTTGGTGTTGAAAAACCACTTTTCGCACTTGTGTTGGTGCAGGAAACCACTTTTGCACTTGTATTAGTGTGGAAAAAACACTTTTTGCACTTGTGATAGTGTTGAAAAACCACTTTTCGCACTTGTGTTAGTGTTGAAAAACCACTTTTCGCACTTGGTTTAGTGTTGAAAAACCACTTTTCGCACTCTTGTTGGTGCAGGAAACCTCTTTTGCACTTGTATTAGTGTGGAAAAAACACTTTTTGCACATGTGATAGTGTTGAAAAACCACTTTTCGCACTTGTGTTAGTGTTGAAAAACCACTTTTCGCACTTGTGTTAGTGTTGAAAAACCACTTTTCGCACTTGTGTTGGTGCAGGAAACCACTTTTGCACTTGTAATAGTGTGGAAAAAACACTTTTTGCACTTGTGATAGTGTGGAAAAACCACTTTTCGCACTTGTGTTGGTGTTGAAAAACCACTTTCCGCACTTGTGTTGGTGCAGGAAACCACTTTTGCACTTGTATTAGTGTGGAAAAAACACTTTTTGCACTTGTGATAGTGTTGAAAAACCACTTTTCGCACTTGTGTTAGTGTTGAAAAACCACTTTTCGCACTTGGTTTAGTGTTGAAAAACCACTTTTCGCACTCTTGTTGGTGCAGGAAACCTCTTTTGCACTTGTATTAGTGTGGAAAAAACACTTTTTGCACATGTGATAGTGTTGAAAAACCACTTTTCGCACTTGTGTTAGTGTTGAAAAACCACTTTTCGCACTTGTGTTAGTGTTGAAAAACCACTTTTCGCACTTGTGTTGGTGCAGGAAACCACTTTTGCACTTGTATTAGTGTGGAAAAAACACTTTTTGCACTTGTGATAGTGTTGAAAAACCTCTTTTCGCACTTGTGTTAGTGTTGAAAAACCACTTTTCGCACTTGTGATGGTGCAGGAAACCACTTTTGCACTTGTATTAGTGTGGAGAAAACACTTTTCGCACTTGTGTTAGTGTTGAAAAACCACTTTTCGCACTTGTGTTAGTGTTGAAAAACCACTTTTTGCACTTGTGTTGGTGCAGGAAACCACTTTTGCACTTGTATTAGTGTGGAAAAAACCCTTTTTGCACATGTGATAGTGTTGAAAAACCACTTTTCGCACTTGTGTTAGTGTTGAAAAACCACTTTTCGCACTTGTGTTAGTGTTGAAAAACCACTTTTCACACTTGTGTTGGTGCAGGAAACCACTTTTGCACTTGTATTAGTGTGGAAAAAACACTTTTTGCACTTGTGATAGTGTTGAAAAACCACTTTTCGCACTTGTGTTAGTGTTGAAAAACCACTTTTCGCACTTGTGTTGGTGCAGGAAACCACTTTTGCACTTGTATTAGTGTGGAAAAAACACTTTTTGCACTTGTGATAGTGTTGAAAAACCACTTTTCGCACTTGTGTTAGTGTTGAAAAACCACTTTTCGCACTTGTGTTGGTGCAGGAAACCACTTTTGCACTTGTAATAGTGTGGAAAAAACACTTTTTGCACTTGTGATAGTGTGGAAAAACCACTTTTCGCACTTGTGTTGGTGTTGAAAAACCACTTTTCGCACTTGTGTTAGTGTTGAAAAACCACTTTTCACACTTGTGTTGGTGCAGGAAACCACTTTTGCACTTGTATTAGTGTGGAAAAAACACTTTTTGCACTTGTGATAGTGTTGAAAACCACTTTTCGCACTTGTGTTAGTGTTGAAAAACCACTTTTCGCACTTGGTTTGTGTTGAAAAACCACTTTTCGCACTCGTGTTGGTGCAGGAAACCTCTTTTGCACTTGTATTAGTGTGGAAAAAACACTTTTTGCACATGTGATAGTGTTGAAAAACCACTTTTCGCACTTGTGTTAGTGTTGAAAAACCACTTTTCGCACTTGTGTTAGTGTTGAAAAACCACTTTTCGCACTTGTGTTGGTGCAGGAAACCACTTTTGCACTTGTATTAGTGTGGAAAAAACACTTTTTGCACTTGTGATAGTGTTGAAAAACCACTTTTCGCACTTGTGTTAGTGTTGAAAAACCACTTTTCGCACTTGTGATGGTGCAGGAAACCACTTTTGCACTTGTATAAGTGTGGAGAAAACACTTTTCGCACTTGTGTTAGTGTTGAAAAACCACTTTTCGCACTTGTGTTAGTGTTGAAAAACCACTTTTTGCACTTGTGTTGGTGCAGGAAACCACTTTTGCACTTGTATTAGTGTGGAAAAAACCCTTTTTGCACATGTGATAGTGTTGAAAAACCACTTTTCGCACTTGTGTTAGTGTTGAAAAACAACTTTTCGCACTTGTGTTAGTGTTGAAAAACCACTTTTCACACTTGTGTTGGTGCAGGAAACCACTTTTGCACTTGTAATAGTGTGGAAAAAAAAAAATTTGCACTTGTTATAGTGTTGAAAAACCACTTTTCGCACTTGTGTTAGTGTTGAAAAACCACTTTTCGCACTTGTGTTAGTGTTGAAAAACTACTTTTCGCACTTGTGTTGAAAAACCACTTTTCGCACTTGTGTTGGTGCAGGAAACCACTTTTGCACTTGTATTAGTGTGGAAAAACCACTTTTCACACTTGTGTTAGTGTTGAAAAACCACTTTTAGCACTTGTGTTGGTGCAGGAAACCACTTTTGCACTTGTATTAGTGTGGAAAAAACACTTTTTGCACTTGTGATAGTGTTGAAAAACCACTTTTCGCACTTGTGTTAGTGTTGAAAAACCACTTTTCGCACTTGTGTTGGTGCAGGAAACCACTTTTGCACTTGGAATAGTGTGGAAAAAAACACTTTTTGCACATGTGATAGTGTTGAAAAACCACTTTTCGCACTTGTGTTAGTGTTGAAAAACCACTTTTCGCACTTGTGTTAGTGTTGAAAAACCACTTTTCGCACTTGTGTTGGTGCAGGAAACCACTTTTGCACTTGTATTAGTGTGGAAAAAACACTTTTTGCACTTGTGATAGTGTTGAAAAACCACTTTTCGCACTTGTGTTAGTGTTGAAAAACCACTTTTCGCACTTGTGTTGGTGCAGGAAACCACTTTTGCACTTGTAATAGTGTGGAAAAAACACTTTTTGCACTTGTGATAGTGTGGAAAACCACTTTTCGCACTTGTGTTGGTGTTGAAAAACCACTTTTCGCACTTGTGTTGGTGCAGGAAACCACTTTTGCACTTGTATTAGTGTGGAAAAAACACTTTTTGCACTTGTGATAGTGTTGAAAAACCACTTTTCGCACTTGTGTTAGTGTTGAAAAACCACTTTTCGCACTTGGTTTAGTGTTGAAAAACCACTTTTCGCACTCTTGTTGGTGCAGGAAACCTCTTTTGCACTTGTATTAGTGTGGAAAAAACACTTTTTGCACATGTGATAGTGTTGAAAAACCACTTTTCGCACTTGTGTTAGTGTTGAAAAACCACTTTTCGCACTTGTGTTAGTGTTGAAAAACCACTTTTCGCACTTGTGTTGGTGCAGGAAACCACTTTTGCACTTGTAATAGTGTGGAAAAAACACTTTTTGCACTTGTGATAGTGTGGAAAAACCACTTTTCGCACTTGTGTTGGTGTTGAAAAACCACTTTTCGCACTTGTGTTGGTGCAGGAAACCACTTTTGCACTTGTATTAGTGTGGAAAAAACACTTTTTGCACTTGTGATAGTGTTGAAAAACCACTTTTCGCACTTGTGTTAGTGTTGAAAAACCACTTTTCGCACTTGGTTTAGTGTTGAAAAACCACTTTTCGCACTCTTGTTGGTGCAGGAAACCTCTTTTGCACTTGTATTAGTGTGGAAAAAACACTTTTTGCACATGTGATAGTGTTGAAAAACCACTTTTCGCACTTGTGTTAGTGTTGAAAAACCACTTTTCGCACTTGTGTTAGTGTTGAAAAACCACTTTTCGCACTTGTGTTGGTGCAGGAAACCACTTTTGCACTTGTATTAGTGTGGAAAAAACACTTTTTGCACTTGTGATAGTGTTGAAAAACCTCTTTTCGCACTTGTGTTAGTGTTGAAAAACCACTTTTCGCACTTGTGATGGTGCAGGAAACCACTTTTGCACTTGTATTAGTGTGGAGAAAACACTTTTCGCACTTGTGTTAGTGTTGAAAAACCACTTTTCGCACTTGTGTTAGTGTTGAAAAACCACTTTTTGCACTTGTGTTGGTGCAGGAAACCACTTTTGCACTTGTATTAGTGTGGAAAAAAACCCTTTTTGCACATGTGATAGTGTTGAAAAACCACTTTTCGCACTTGTGTTAGTGTTGAAAAACCACTTTTCGCACTTGTGTTAGTGTTGAAAAACCACTTTTCACACTTGTGTTGGTGCAGGAAACCACTTTTGCACTTGTATTAGTGTGGAAAAAACACTTTTTGCACTTGTGATAGTGTTGAAAAACCACTTTTCGCACTTGTGTTAGTGTTGAAAAACCACTTTTCGCACTTGTGTTAGTGTTGAAAAACTACTTTTCGCACTTGTGTTGAAAAACCACTTTTCGCACTTGTGTTGGTGCAGGAAACCACTTTTGCACTTGTATTAGTGTGGAAAAACCACTTTTCACTCTTGTGTTAGTGTTGAAAAACCACTTTTCGCACTTGTGTTGGTGCAGGAAACCACTTTTGCACTTGTATTAGTGTGGAAAAAACACTTTTTGCACTTGTGATAGTGTTGAAAAACCACTTTTCGCACTTGTATTAGTGTTGAAAAACCACTTTTCGCACTTGTGTTAGTGTTGAAAAACCACTTTTCGCACTTGTGTTGGTGCAGGATACCACTTTTGCACTTGTATTAGTGTGGAAAAACCACTTTTCGCACTTGTATTAGTGTTGAAAAACCACTTTTCGCACTTGTGTTAGTGTTGAAAAACTACTTTTCGCACTTGTGTTGGTGCAGGATACCACTTTTGCACTTGTATTAGTGTGGAAAAACCACTTTTTGCACTTGTGATAGTGTTGAAAAACCACTTTTCGCACTTGTGTTAGTGTTGAAAAACCACTTTTCGCACTTGTGTTAGTGTTGAAAAACCACTTTTCGCACTTGTGTTGGTGCAGGAAACCACTTTTGCACTTGTATTTGTGTGGAAAAAACACTTTTTGCACTTGTGTTAGTGTTGAAAAACCACTTTTCGCACTTGTGTTAGTGTTGAAAAACCACTTTACGCACTTGTGTTAGTGTTGAAAACCCACTTTTCGCACTTGTGTTGGTGCAGGAAACCACTTTTGCACTTGTATTAGTGTGGAAAAAACACTTTTTGCCCTTGTGATAGTGTTGAAAAACCACTTTTCGCACTTGTATTAGTGTGGAAAAACCACTTTTCGCACTTGTGTTAGTGTTGAAAAACCACTTTTCGCACTTGTGTTAGTGTTGAAAAACCACTTTTCGCACTTGTGTTGGTGCAGGATACCACTTTTGCACTTGTATTAGTGTGGAAAAACCACTTTTCGCACGTGTGTTAGTGTTGAAAAACCACTTTTCGCACTTGTGTTAGTGTTGAAAAACCACTTTTCACACATGTGTTGGTGCAGGAAACCACTTTTACACTTGTATTAGTGTGGAAAAAACACTTTTTGCACTTGTGATAGTGTTGAAAAACCACTTTTCGCACTTGTGTTAGTGTTGAAAAACCACTTTTCGCACTTGTGTTAGTGTTGAAGAACCACTTTTCGCACTTGTGTTGGTGCAGGAAACCTCTTTTGCACTTGTATTAGTGTGGAAAAAACACTTTTTGCACATGTGCTAGTGTTGAAAAATCACTTTTCGCACTTGTGTTAGTGTTGAAAAACCACTTTTCGCACTTGTGTTAGTGTTGAAAAACCACTTTTCGCACTTGTGTTAGTGTTGAAAAACCACTTTTCGCACTTGTGTTGGTGCAGGAAACCACTTTTGCACTTGTATTAGTGTGGAAAAAACACTTTTTGCACTAGTGATAGTGTTGAAAAACAACTTTTCGTACTTGTGTTAGTGTTGAAAAACCACTTTTCGCACTTGTGATGGTGCAGGAAACCACTTTTGCACTTGTATTAGTGTGGAGAAAACACTTTTCGCACTTGTGTTAGTGTTGTAAAACCACTTTTTGCACTTGTGTTAGTGTTGAAAAACCACTTTTCGCACTGGTGTTGGTGCAGGAAACCACTTTTGCACTTGTGTTAGTGTTGAAAAACCACTTTTCACACTTGTGTTGGTGCAGGAAACCACTTTTGCACTTGTATTAGTGTGGAAAAAACACTTTTTGCACTTGTGATAGTGTTGAAAAACCACTTTTCGCACTTTTGTTAGTGTTGAAAAACCACTTTTCGCACTTGTGTTAGTGTTGAAAAACCACTTTTTGCACTTGTGTTGGTGCAGGAAACCACTTTTGCACTTGTATTAGTGTGGAAAAAACCCTTTTTGCACATGTGATAGTGTTGAAAAACCACTTTTCGCACTTGTGTTAGTGTTGAAAAACCACTTTTCGCACTTGTGTTAGTGTTGAAAAACCACTTTTCACACTTGTGTTGGTGCAGGAAACCACTTTTGCACTTGTATTAGTGTGGAAAAAACACTTTTTGCACTTGTGATAGTGTTGAAAAACCACTTTTTGCACTTGTGTTAGTGTTGAAAAACCACTTTTCGCACTTGTGTTAGTGTTGAAAAACTACTTTTCGCACTTGTGTTGAAAAACCACTTTTCGCACTTGTGTTGGTGCAGGAAACCACTTTTGCACTTGTATTAGTGTGGAAGAACCACTTTTCACTCTTGTGTTAGTGTTGAAAAACCACTTTTCGCACTTGTGTTGGTGCAGGATACCACTTTTGCACTTGTATTAGTGTGGAAAAACCACTTTTCGCACTTGTGTTAGTGTTGAAAAACCACTTTTCGCACTTGTGTTCGTGTTGAAAAACCACTTTTCGCACTTGTGTTGGTGCAGGATACCACTTTTGCACTTGTATTAGTGTGGAAAAACCACTTTTCGCACTTGTGTTAGTGTTGAAAAACCACTTTTTGCACTTGTGTTAGTGTTGAAAAACCACTTTTCACACATGTGTTGGTGCAGGAAACCACTTTTACACTTGTATTAGTGTGGAAAAAACACTTTTTGCACTTGTGATAGTGTTGAAAAACCACTTTTCGCACTTGTGTTAGTGTTGAAAAACCACTTTTCGCACTTGTGTTAGTGTTGAAAAACCACTTTTCGCACTTGTGTTGGTGCAGGAAACCACTTTTGCACTTGTATTAGTGTGGAAAAAACACTTTTTGCACTTGTGATAGTGTTGAAAAACCACTTTTCGCACTTGTGTTAGTGTTGAAAAACCACTTTTCGCACTTGTGTTGGTGCAGGAAACCACTTTTGCACTTGTAATAGTGTGGAAAAAACACTTTTTGCACTTGTGATAGTGTGGAAAAACCACTTTTCGCACTTGTGTTGGTGTTGAAAAACCACTTTTCGCACTTGTGTTAGTGTTGAAAAACCACTTTTCACACTTGTGTTGGTGCAGGAAACCACTTTTGCACTTGTATTAGTGTGGAAAAAACACTTTTTGCACTTGTGATAGTGTTGAAAAACCACTTTTCGCACTTGTGTTAGTGTTGAAAAACCACTTTTCGCACTTGTGTTAGTGTTGAAAAACCACTTTTCGCACTTGTGTTGGTGCAGGAAACCACTTTTGCACTTGTATTAGTGTGGAAAAAACACTTTTTGCACTTGTGATAGTGTTGAAAAACCACTTTTCGCACTTGTGTTAGTGTTGAAAAACCACTTTGCGCACTTGTGATGGTGCAGGAAACCACTTTTGCACTTGTATAAGTGTGGAGAAAACACTTTTCGCACTTGTGTTAGTGTTGAAAAACCACTTTTCGCACTTGTGTTAGTGTTGAAAAACCACTTTTTGCACTTGTGTTGGTGCAGGAAACCACTTTTGCACTTGTATTAGTGTGGAAAAAACACTTTTTGCACTTGTGATAGTGTTGAAAAACCACTTTTCGCACTTGTATTAGTGTTGAAAAACCACTTTTCGCACTTGTGTTCGTGTTGAAAAACCACTTTTCGCACTTGTGTTGGTGCAGGATACCAGTTTTGCACTTGTATTAGTGTGGAAAAACCACTTTTCGCACTTGTGTTAGTGTTGAAAAACCACTTTTTGCACTTGTGTTAGTGTTGAAAAACCACTTTTCACACATGTGTTGGTGCAGGAAACCACTTTTACACTTGTATTAGTGTGGAAAAAACACTTTTTGCACTTGTGATAGTGTTGAAAAACCACTTTTCGCACTTGTGTTAGTGTTGAAAAACCACTTTTAGCACTTGTGTTAGTGTTGAAAAACCACTTTTCGCACTTGTGTTGGTGCAGGAAACCACTTTTGCACTTGTATTAGTGTGGAAAAAACACTTTTTGCACTTGTGATAGTGTTGAAAAACCACTTTTCGCACTTGTGTTAGTGTTGAAAAACCACTTTTCGCACTTGTGTTGGTGCAGGAAACCATTTTTGCACTTGTAATAGTGTGGAAAAAACACTTTTTGCACTTGTGATAGTGTGGAAAAACCACTTTTCGCACTTGTGTTGGTGTTGAAAAACCACTTTTCGCACTTGTGTTAGTGTTGAAAAACCACTTTTCACACTTGTGTTGGTGCAGGAAACCACTTTTGCACTTGTATTAGTGTGGAAAAAACACTTTTTGCACTTGTGATAGTGTTGAAAAACCACTTTTCGCACTTGTGTTAGTGTTGAAAAACCACTTTTCGCACTTGGTTTAGTGTTGAAAAACCACTTTTCGCACTCGTGTTGGTGCAGGAAACCTCTTTTGCACTTGTATTAGTGTGGAAAAAACACTTTTTGCACATGTGATAGTGTTGAAAAACCACTTTTCGCACTTGTGTTAGTGTTGAAAAACCACTTTTCGCACTTGTGTTAGTGTTGAAAAACCACTTTTCGCACTTGTGTTGGTGCAGGAAACCACTTTTGCACTTGTATTAGTGTGGAAAAACCACTTTTTGCACTTGTGATAGTGTTGAAAAACCACTTTTCGCACTTGTGTTAGTGTTGAAAAACCACTTTTCGCACTTGTGATGGTGCAGGAAACCACTTTTGCACTTGTATAAGTGTGGAGAAAACACTTTTCGCACTTGTGTTAGTGTTGAAAAACCACTTTTCGCACTTGTGTTAGTGTTGAAAAACCACTTTTTGCACTTGTGTTGGTGCAGGAAACCACTTTTGCACTTGTATTAGTGTGGAAAAAACCCTTTTTGCACATGTGATAGTGTTGAAAAACCACTTTTCGCACTTGTGTTAGTGTTGAAAAACCACTTTTCGCACTTGTGTTAGTGTTGAAAAACCACTTTTCACACTTGTGTTGGTGCAGGAAACCACTTTTGCACTTGTATTAGTGTGGAAAAAACACTTTTTGCACTTGTGATAGTGTTGAAAAACCACTTTTCGCACTTGTCTTAGTGTTGAAAAACCACTTTTCGCACTTGTGTTAGTGTTGAAAAACTACTTTTCGCACTTGTGTTGAAAAACCACTTTTCGCACTTGTGTTGGTGCAGGAAACCACTTTTGCACTTGTATTAGTGTGGAAAAACCACTTTTCACTCTTGTGTTAGTGTTCAAAAACCACTTTTCGCACTTGTGTTAGTGTTGAAAAACCACTTTTCGCACTTGTGTTAGTGTTGAAAAACCACTTTTCGCACTTGTGTTGGTGCAGGAAACCATTTTTGCACTTGTGTTAGTGTTGAAAAACCACTTTTCGCACTTGTGTTGGTGCAGGAAACCACTTTTGCACTTGTATTAGTGTGGATATAACACTTTTTGCACTTGTGATAGTGTTGAAAAACCACTTTTCGCACTTTTGTTAGTGTTGAAAAACCACTTTTCGCACTTGTGTTAGTGTTGAAAAACCACTTTTTGCACTTGTGTTGGTGCAGGAAACCACTTTTGCACTTGTATTAGTGTGGAAAAAACCCTTTTTGCACATGTGATAGTGTTGAAAAACCACTTTTCGCACTTGTGTTAGTGTTGAAAAACCACTTTTCGCACTTGTGTTAGTGTTGAAAAACCACTTTTCACACTTGTGTTGGTGCAGGAAACCACTTTTGCACTTGTATTAGTGTGGAAAAAACACTTTTTGCACTTGTGATAGTGTTGAAAAACCACTTTTCGCACTTGTGTTAGTGTTGAAAAACCACTTTTCGCACTTGTGTTAGTGTTGAAAAACTACTTTTCGCACTTGTGTTGAAAAACCACTTTTCGCACTTGTGTTGGTGCAGGAAACCACTTTTGCACTTGTATTAGTGTGGAAAAAACACTTTTTGCACTTGTGATAGTGTTGAAAAACCACTTTTCGCACTTGTGTTAGTGTTGAAAAACCACTTTTCGCACTTGTGTTAGTGTTGAAAAACTACTTTTCGCACTTGTGTTGAAAAACCACTTTTCGCACTTGTGTTGGTGCAGGAAACCTCTTTTGCACTTGTATTAGTGTGGAAAAAACACTTTTTGCACATGTGATAGTGTTGAAAAACCACTTTTCGCACTTGTGTTAGTGTTGAAAAACCACTTTTCGCACTTGTGTTAGTGTTGAAAAACCACTTTTCGCACTTGTGTTGGTGCAGGAAACCACTTTTGCACTTGTAATAGTGTGGAAAAAACACTTTTTGCACTTGTGATAGTGTGGAAAAACCACTTTTCGCACTTGTGTTGGTGTTGAAAAACCACTTTTCGCACTTGTGTTGGTGCAGGAAACCACTTTTGCACTTGTATTAGTGTGGAAAAAACACTTTTTGCACTTGTGATAGTGTTGAAAAACCACTTTTCGCACTTGTGTTAGTGTTGAAAAACCACTTTTCGCACTTGGTTTAGTGTTGAAAAACCACTTTTCGCACTCTTGTTGGTGCAGGAAACCTCTTTTGCACTTGTATTAGTGTGGAAAAAACACTTTTTGCACATGTGATAGTGTTGAAAAACCACTTTTCGCACTTGTGTTAGTGTTGAAAAACCACTTTTCGCACTTGTGTTAGTGTTGAAAAACCACTTTTCGCACTTGTGTTGGTGCAGGAAACCACTTTTGCACTTGTATTAGTGTGGAAAAAACACTTTTTGCACTTGTGATAGTGTTGAAAAACCTCTTTTCGCACTTGTGTTAGTGTTGAAAAACCACTTTTCGCACTTGTGATGGTGCAGGAAACCACTTTTGCACTTGTATTAGTGTGGAGAAAACACTTTTCGCACTTGTGTTAGTGTTGAAAAACCACTTTTCGCACTTGTGTTAGTGTTGAAAAACCACTTTTTGCACTTGTGTTGGTGCAGGAAACCACTTTTGCACTTGTATTAGTGTGGAAAAAACCCTTTTTGCACATGTGATAGTGTTGAAAAACCACTTTTCGCACTTGTGTTAGTGTTGAAAAACCACTTTTCGCACTTGTGTTAGTGTTGAAAAACCACTTTTCACACTTGTGTTGGTGCAGGAAACCACTTTTGCACTTGTATTAGTGTGGAAAAAACACTTTTTGCACTTGTGATAGTGTTGAAAAACCACTTTTCGCACTTGTGTTAGTGTTGAAAAACCACTTTTCGCACTTGTGTTAGTGTTGAAAAACTACTTTTCGCACTTGTGTTGAAAAACCACTTTTCGCACTTGTGTTGGTGCAGGAAACCACTTTTGCACTTGTATTAGTGTGGAAAAACCACTTTTCACTCTTGTGTTAGTGTTGAAAAACCACTTTTCGCACTTGTGTTGGTGCAGGAAACCACTTTTGCACTTGTATTAGTGTGGAAAAAACACTTTTTGCACTTGTGATAGTGTTGAAAAACCACTTTTCGCACTTGTATTAGTGTTGAAAAACCACTTTTCGCACTTGTGTTAGTGTTGAAAAACCACTTTTCGCACTTGTGTTGGTGCAGGATACCACTTTTGCACTTGTATTAGTGTGGAAAAACCACTTTTCGCACTTGTATTAGTGTTGAAAAACCACTTTTCGCACTTGTGTTAGTGTTGAAAAACCACTTTTCGCACTTGTGTTGGTGCAGGATACCACTTTTGCACTTGTATTAGTGTGGAAAAACCACTTTTTGCACTTGTGATAGTGTTGAAAAACCACTTTTCGCACTTGTGTTAGTGTTGAAAAACCACTTTTCGCACTTGTGTTAGTGTTGAAAAACCACTTTTCGCACTTGTGTTGGTGCAGGAAACCACTTTTGCACTTGTATTTGTGTGGAAAAAACACTTTTTGCACTTGTGTTAGTGTTGAAAAACCACTTTTCGCACTTGTGTTAGTGTTGAAAAACCACTTTACGCACTTGTGTTAGTGTTGAAAACCCACTTTTCGCACTTGTGTTGGTGCAGGAAACCACTTTTGCACTTGTATTAGTGTGGAAAAAACACTTTTTGCCCTTGTGATAGTGTTGAAAAACCACTTTTCGCACTTGTATTAGTGTGGAAAAACCACTTTTCGCACTTGTGTTAGTGTTGAAAAACCACTTTTCGCACTTGTGTTAGTGTTGAAAAACCACTTTTCGCACTTGTGTTGGTGCAGGATACCACTTTTGCACTTGTATTAGTGTGGAAAAACCACTTTTCGCACGTGTGTTAGTGTTGAAAAACCACTTTTCGCACTTGTGTTAGTGTTGAAAAACCACTTTTCACACATGTGTTGGTGCAGGAAACCACTTTTACACTTGTATTAGTGTGGAAAAAACACTTTTTGCACTTGTGATAGTGTTGAAAAACCACTTTTCGCACTTGTGTTAGTGTTGAAAAACCACTTTTCGCACTTGTGTTAGTGTTGAAGAACCACTTTTCGCACTTGTGTTGGTGCAGGAAACCTCTTTTGCACTTGTATTAGTGTGGAAAAAACACTTTTAGCACATGTGCTAGTGTTGAAAAATCACTTTTCGCACTTGTGTTAGTGTTGAAAAACCACTTTTCGCACTTGTGTTAGTGTTGAAAAACCACTTTTCGCAC
This sequence comes from Myxine glutinosa, assembly GCF_964187855.1. NCBI lineage: Eukaryota > Metazoa > Chordata > Myxini > Myxiniformes > Myxinidae > Myxine > Myxine glutinosa. The sequence goes on from NW_027617434.1 coordinate 43,853, forward strand.
TTGTGTTAGTGTTGAAAAACCACTTTTCGCACTTGTGTTGGTGCAGGAAACCACTTTTGCACTTGTATTAGTGTGGAAAAAACACTTTTTGCACTAGTGATAGTGTTGAAAAACAACTTTTCGCACTTGTGTTAGTGTTGAAAAACCACTTTTCGCACTTGTGATGGTGCAGGAAACCACTTTTGCACTTGTATTAGTGTGGAGAAAACACTTTTCGCACTTGTGTTAGTGTTGTAAAACCACTTTTTGCACTTGTGTTAGTGTTGAAAAACCACTTTTCGCACTTGTGTTGGTGCAGGAAACCACTTTTGCACTTGTGTTAGTGTTGAAAAACCACTTTTCGCACTTGTGTTGGTGCAGGAAACCACTTTTGCACTTGTATTAGTGTGGAAAAAACACTTTTTGCACTTGTGATAGTGTTGAAAAACCACTTTTCGCACTTTTGTTAGTGTTGAAAAACCACTTTTCGCACTTGTGTTAGTGTTGAAAAACCACTTTTCGCACTTGTGTTAGTGTTGAAAAACCACTTTTCGCACTTGTGTTAGTGTTGAAAAACCACTTTTCACACTTGTGTTGGTGCAGGAAACCACTTTTGCACTTGTATTAGTGTGGAAAAAACACTTTTTGCACTTGTGATAGTGTTGAAAAACCACTTTTCGCACTTGTGTTAGTGTTGAAAAACCACTTTTCGCACTTGTGTTAGTGTTGAAAAACTACTTTTCGCACTTGTGTTGAAAAACCACTTTTCGCACTTGTGTTGGTGCAGGAAACCACTTTTGCACTTGTATTAGTGTGGAAAAACCACTTTTCACTCTTGTGTTAGTGTTGAAAAACCACTTTTCGCACTTGTGTTGGTGCAGGAAACCACTTTTGCACTTGTATTAGTGTGGAAAAAACACTTTTTGCACTTGTGATAGTGTTGAAAAACCACTTTTCGCACTTGTATTAGTGTTGAAAAACCACTTTTCGCACTTGTGTTAGTGTTGAAAAACCACTTTTCGCACTTGTGTTGGTGCAGGATACCACTTTTGCACTTGTATTAGTGTGGAAAAACCACTTTTCGCACTTGTGTTAGTGTTGAAAAACCACTTTTTGCACTTGTGTTAGTGTTGAAAAACCACTTTTCACACATGTGTTGGTGCAGGAAACCACTTTTACACTTGTATTAGTGTGGAAAAAACACTTTTTGCACTTGTGATAGTGTTGAAAAACCACTTTTCGCACTTGTGTTAGTGTTGAAAAACCACTTTTCGCACTTGTGTTAGTGTTGAAAAACCACTTTTTGCACTTGTGTTGGTGCAGGAAACCACTTTTGCACTTGTATTAGTGTGGAAAAAACACTTTTTGCACTTGTGATAGTGTTGAAAAACCACTTTTTCGCACTTGTGTTAGTGTTGAAAAACCACTTTTCGCACTTGTGTTGGTGCAGGAAACCACTTTTGCACTTGTAATAGTGTGGAAAAAACACTTTTTGCACTTGTGATAGTGTGGAAAAACCACTTTTCGCACTTGTGTTGGTGTTGAAAAACCACTTTTCGCACTTGTGTTAGTGTTGAAAAACCACTTTTCACACTTGTGTTGGTGCAGGAAACCACTTTTGCACTTGTATTAGTGTGGAAAAAACACTTTTTGCACTTGTGATAGTGTTGAAAAACCACTTTTCGCACTTGTGTTAGTGTTGAAAAACCACTTTTCGCACTTGGTTTAGTGTTGAAAAACCACTTTTCGCACTCGTGTTGGTGCAGGAAACCTCTTTTGCACTTGTATTAGTGTGGAAAAAACACTTTTTGCACATGTGATAGTGTTGAAAAACCACTTTTCGCACTTGTGTTAGTGTTGAAAAACCACTTTTCGCACTTGTGTTAGTGTTGAAAAACCACTTTTCGCACTTGTGTTGGTGCAGGAAACCACTTTTGCACTTGTATTAGTGTGGAAAAAACACTTTTTGCACTTGTGATAGTGTTGAAAAACCACTTTTCGCACTTGTGTTAGTGTTGAAAAACCACTTTTCGCACTTGTGATGGTGCAGGAAACCACTTTTGCACTTGTATAAGTGTGGAGAAAACACTTTTCGCACTTGTGTTAGTGTTGAAAAACCACTTTTCGCACTTGTGTTAGTGTTGAAAAACCACTTTTTGCACTTGTGTTGGTGCAGGAAACCACTTTTGCACTTGTATTAGTGTGGAAAAAACCCTTTTTGCACATGTGATAGTGTTGAAAAACCACTTTTCGCACTTGTGTTAGTGTTGAAAAACCACTTTTCGCACTTGTGTTAGTGTTGAAAAACCACTTTTCACACTTGTGTTGGTGCAGGAAACCACTTTTGCACTTGTATTAGTGTGGAAAAAACACTTTTTGCACTTGTGATAGTGTTGAAAAACAACTTTTCGCACTTGTCTTAGTGTTGAAAAACCACTTTTCGCACTTGTGTTAGTGTTGAAAAACTACTTTTCGCACTTGTGTTGAAAAACCACTTTTCGCACTTGTGTTGGTGCAGGAAACCACTTTTGCACTTGTATTAGTGTGGAAAAACCACTTTTCACTCTTGTGTTAGTGTTGAAAAACCACTTTTCGCACTTGTGTTGGTGCAGGAAACCACTTTTGCACTTGTATTAGTGTGGAAAAACCACTTTTTGCACTTGTGATAGTGTTGAAAAACCACTTTTCGCACTTGTGTTAGTGTTGAAAAACCACTTTTCGCACTTGTGTTGGTGCAGGAAACCACTTTTGCACTTGTAATAGTGTGGAAAAAAACACTTTTTGCACATGTGATAGTGTTGAAAAACCACTTTTCGCACTTGTGTTAGTGTTGAAAAACCACTTTTCGCACTTGTGTTAGTGTTGAAAAACCACTTTTCGCACTTGTGTTGGTGCAGGAAACCACTTTTGCACTTGTGTTAGTGTTGAAAAACCACTTTTCGCACTTGTGTTGGTGCAGGAAACCACTTTTGCACTTGTATTAGTGTGGAAAAAACACTTTTTGCACTTGTGATAGTGTTGAAAAACCACTTTTCGCACTTTTGTTAGTGTTGAAAAACCACTTTTCGCACTTGTGTTAGTGTTGAAAAACCACTTTTTGCACTTGTGTTGGTGCAGGAAACCACTTTTGCACTTGTATTAGTGTGGAAAAAACCCTTTTTGCACATGTGATAGTGTTGAAAAACCACTTTTCGCACTTGTGTTAGTGTTGAAAAACCACTTTTCGCACTTGTGTTAGTGTTGAAAAACCACTTTTCACACTTGTGTTGGTGCAGGAAACCACTTTTGCACTTGTATTAGTGTGGAAAAAACACTTTTTGCACTTGTGATAGTGTTGAAAAACCACTTTTCGCACTTGTGTTAGTGTTGAAAAACCACTTTTCGCACTTGTGTTAGTGTTGAAAAACTACTTTTCGCACTTGTGTTGAAAAACCACTTTTCGCACTTGTGTTGGTGCAGGAAACCACTTTTGCACTTGTATTAGTGTGGAAAAACCACTTTTCACTCTTGTGTTAGTGTTGAAAAACCACTTTTCGCACTTGTGTTGGTGCAGGAAACCACTTTTGCACTTGTATTAGTGTGGAAAAAACACTTTTTGCACTTGTGATAGTGTTGAAAAACCACTTTTCGCACTTGTATTAGTGTTGAAAAACCACTTTTCGCACTTGTGTTAGTGTTGAAAAACCACTTTTCGCACTTGTGTTGGTGCAGGATACCACTTTTGCACTTGTATTAGTGTGGAAAAACCACTTTTCGCACTTGTGTTAGTGTTGAAAAACCACTTTTTGCACTTGTGTTAGTGTTGAAAAACCACTTTTCACACATGTGTTGGTGCAGGAAACCACTTTTACACTTGTATTAGTGTGGAAAAAACACTTTTTGCACTTGTGATAGTGTTGAAAAACCACTTTTCGCACTTGTGTTAGTGTTGAAAAACCACTTTTCGCACTTGTGTTAGTGTTGAAAAACCACTTTTCGCACTTGTGTTGGTGCAGGAAACCACTTTTGCACTTGTATTAGTGTGGAAAAAACACTTTTTGCACTTGTGATAGTGTTGAAAAACCACTTTTCGCACTTGTGTTAGTGTTGAAAAACCACTTTTCGCACTTGTGTTGGTGCAGGAAACCACTTTTGCACTTGTAATAGTGTGGAAAAAACACTTTTTGCACTTGTGATAGTGTGGAAAAACCACTTTTCGCACTTGTGTTGGTGTTGAAAAACCACTTTTCGCACTTGTGTTAGTGTTGAAAAACCACTTTTCACACTTGTGTTGGTGCAGGAAACCACTTTTGCACTTGTATTAGTGTGGAAAAAACACTTTTTGCACTTGTGATAGTGTTGAAAAACCACTTTTCGCACTTGTGTTAGTGTTGAAAAACCACTTTTCGCACTTGGTTTAGTGTTGAAAAACCACTTTTCGCACTCGTGTTGGTGCAGGAAACCTCTTTTGCACTTGTATTAGTGTGGAAAAAACACTTTTTGCACATGTGATAGTGTTGAAAAACCACTTTTCGCACTTGTGTTAGTGTTGAAAAACCACTTTTCGCACTTGTGTTAGTGTTGAAAAACCACTTTTCGCACTTGTGTTGGTGCAGGAAACCACTTTTGCACTTGTATTAGTGTGGAAAAAACACTTTTTGCACTTGTGATAGTGTTGAAAAACCACTTTTCGCACTTGTGTTAGTGTTGAAAAACCACTTTTCGCACTTGTGATGGTGCAGGAAACCACTTTTGCACTTGTATAAGTGTGGAGAAAACACTTTTCGCACTTGTGTTAGTGTTGAAAAACCACTTTTCGCACTTGTGTTAGTGTTGAAAAACCACTTTTTGCACTTGTGTTGGTGCAGGAAACCACTTTTGCACTTGTATTAGTGTGGAAAAAACCCTTTTTGCACATGTGATAGTGTTGAAAAACCACTTTTCGCACTTGTGTTAGTGTTGAAAAACCACTTTTCGCACTTGTGTTAGTGTTGAAAAACCACTTTTCACACTTGTGTTGGTGCAGGAAACCACTTTTGCACTTGTATTAGTGTGGAAAAAACACTTTTTGCACTTGTGATAGTGTTGAAAAACCACTTTTCGCACTTGTCTTAGTGTTGAAAAACCACTTTTCGCACTTGTGTTAGTGTTGAAAAACTACTTTTCGCACTTGTGTTGAAAAACCACTTTTCGCACTTGTGTTGGTGCAGGAAACCACTTTTGCACTTGTATTAGTGTGGAAAAACCACTTTTCACTCTTGTGTTAGTGTTGAAAAACCACTTTTCGCACTTGTGTTGGTGCAGGAAACCACTTTTGCACTTGTATTAGTGTGGAAAAAACACTTTTTGCACTTGTGATAGTGTTGAAAAACCACTTTTCGCACTTGTGTTAGTGTTGAAAAACCACTTTTCGCACTTGGTTTAGTGTTGAAAAACCACTTTTCGCACTCGTGTTGGTGCAGGAAACCTCTTTTGCACTTGTATTAGTGTGTAAAAAACACTTTTTGCACATGTGATAGTGTTGAAAAACCACTTTTCGCACTTGTGTTAGTGTTGAAAAACCACTTTTCGCACTTGTGTTAGTGTTGAAAAACCACTTTTCGCACTTGTGTTGGTGCAGGAAACCACTTTTGCACTTGTATTAGTGTGGAAAAAACACTTTTTGCACTTGTGATAGTGTTGAAAAACCACTTTTCGCACTTGTGTTAGTGTTGAAAAACCACTTTTCGCACTTGTGATGGTGCAGGAAACCACTTTTGCACTTGTATAAGTGTGGAGAAAACACTTTTCGCACTTGTGTTAGTGTTGAAAAACCACTTTTCGCACTTGTGTTAGTGTTGAAAAACCACTTTTTGCACTTGTGTTGGTGCAGGAAACCACTTTTGCACTTGTATTAGTGTGGAAAAACCCTTTTTGCACATGTGATAGTGTTGAAAAACCACTTTTCGCACTTGTGTTAGTGTTGAAAAACCACTTTTCGCACTTGTGTTAGTGTTGAAAAACCACTTTTCACACTTGTGTTGGTGCAGGAAACCACTTTTGCACTTGTATTAGTGTGGAAAAAACACTTTTTGCACTTGTGTTAGTGTTGAAAAACCACTTTTCGCACTTGTCTTAGTGTTGAAAAACCACTTTTCGCACTTGTGTTAGTGTTGAAAAACTACTTTTCGCACTTGTGTTGAAAAACCACTTTTCGCACTTGTGTTGGTGCAGGAAACCACTTTTGCACTTGTATTAGTGTGGAAAAACCACTTTTCACTCTTGTGTTAGTGTTGAAAAACCACTTTTCGCACTTGTGTTGGTGCAGGAAACCACTTTTGCACTTGTATTAGTGTGGAAAAAACACTTTTTGCACTTGTGATAGTGTTGAAAAACCACTTTTCGCACTTGTGTTAGTGTTGAAAAACCACTTTTCGCACTTGTGTTAGTGTTGAAAAACCACTTTTCGCACTTGTGTTAGTGTTGAAAAACCACTTTTCGCACTTGTGTTGGTGCAGGAAACCACTTTTGCACTTGTATTAGTGTGGAAAAAACACTTTTTGCACTTGTGATAGTGTTGAAAAACCACTTTTCGCACTTGTGTTAGTGTTGAAAAACCACTTTTCGCACTTGTGTTGGTGCAGGAAACCACTTTTGCACTTGTAATAGTGTGGAAAAAACACTTTTTGCACTTGTGATAGTGTGGAAAAACCACTTTTCGCACTTGTGTTGGTGTTGAAAAACCACTTTTCGCACTTGTGTTAGTGTTGAAAAACCACTTTTCACACTTGTGTTGGTGCAGGAAACCACTTTTGCACTTGTATTAGTGTGGAAAAAACACTTTTTGCACTTGTGATAGTGTTGAAAAACCACTTTTCGCACTTGTGTTAGTGTTGAAAAACCACTTTTCGCACTTGGTTTAGTGTTGAAAAACCACTTTTCGCACTCGTGTTGGTGCAGGAAACCTCTTTTGCACTTGTATTAGTGTGGAAAAAACACTTTTTGCACATGTGATAGTGTTGAAAAACCACTTTTCGCACTTGTGTTAGTGTTGAAAAACCACTTTTCGCACTTGTGTTAGTGTTGAAAAACCACTTTTCGCACTTGTGTTGGTGCAGGAAACCACTTTTGCACTTGTATTAGTGTGGAAAAAACACTTTTTGCACTTGTGATAGTGTTGAAAAACCACTTTTCGCACTTGTGTTAGTGTTGAAAAACCACTTTTCGCACTTGTGATGGTGCAGGAAACCACTTTTGCACTTGTATAAGTGTGGAGAAAACACTTTTCGCACTTGTGTTAGTGTTGAAAAACCACTTTTCGCACTTGTGTTAGTGTTGAAAAACCACTTTTTGCACTTGTGTTGGTGCAGGAAACCACTTTTGCACTTGTATTAGTGTGGAAAAAACCCTTTTTGCACATGTGATAGTGTTGAAAAACCACTTTTCGCACTTGTGTTAGTGTTGAAAAACCACTTTTCGCACTTGTGTTAGTGTTGAAAAACCACTTTTCACACTTGTGTTGGTGCAGGAAACCACTTTTGCACTTGTATTAGTGTGGAAAAAACACTTTTTGCACTTGTGATAGTGTTGAAAAACCACTTTTCGCACTTGTCTTAGTGTTGAAAAACCACTTTTCGCACTTGTGTTAGTGTTGAAAAACTACTTTTCGCACTTGTGTTGAAAAACCACTTTTCGCACTTGTGTTGGTGCAGGAAACCACTTTTGCACTTGTATTAGTGTGGAAAAACCACTTTTCACTCTTGTGTTAGTGTTGAAAAACCACTTTTCGCACTTGTGTTGGTGCAGGAAACCACTTTTGCACTTGTATTAGTGTGGAAAAAACACTTTTTGCACTTGTGATAGTGTTGAAAAACCACTTTTCGCACTTGTGTTAGTGTTGAAAAACCACTTTTCGCACTTGGTTTAGTGTTGAAAAACCACTTTTCGCACTCGTGTTGGTGCAGGAAACCTCTTTTGCACTTGTATTAGTGTGTAAAAAACACTTTTTGCACATGTGATAGTGTTGAAAAACCACTTTTCGCACTTGTGTTAGTGTTGAAAAACCACTTTTCGCACTTGTGTTAGTGTTGAAAAACCACTTTTCGCACTTGTGTTGGTGCAGGAAACCACTTTTGCACTTGTATTAGTGTGGAAAAAACACTTTTTGCACTTGTGATAGTGTTGAAAAACCACTTTTCGCACTTGTGTTAGTGTTGAAAAACCACTTTTCGCACTTGTGATGGTGCAGGAAACCACTTTTGCACTTGTATAAGTGTGGAGAAAACACTTTTCGCACTTGTGTTAGTGTTGAAAAACCACTTTTCGCACTTGTGTTAGTGTTGAAAAACCACTTTTTGCACTTGTGTTGGTGCAGGAAACCACTTTTGCACTTGTATTAGTGTGGAAAAACCCTTTTTGCACATGTGATAGTGTTGAAAAACCACTTTTCGCACTTGTGTTAGTGTTGAAAAACCACTTTTCGCACTTGTGTTAGTGTTGAAAAACCACTTTTCACACTTGTGTTGGTGCAGGAAACCACTTTTGCACTTGTATTAGTGTGGAAAAAACACTTTTTGCACTTGTGTTAGTGTTGAAAAACCACTTTTCGCACTTGTCTTAGTGTTGAAAAACCACTTTTCGCACTTGTGTTAGTGTTGAAAAACTACTTTTCGCACTTGTGTTGAAAAACCACTTTTCGCACTTGTGTTGGTGCAGGAAACCACTTTTGCACTTGTATTAGTGTGGAAAAACCACTTTTCACTCTTGTGTTAGTGTTGAAAAACCACTTTTCGCACTTGTGTTGGTGCAGGAAACCACTTTTGCACTTGTATTAGTGTGGAAAAAACACTTTTTGCACTTGTGATAGTGTTGAAAAACCACTTTTCGCACTTGTGTTAGTGTTGAAAAACCACTTTTCGCACTTGTGTTGGTGCAGGAAACCACTTTTGCACTTGTGTTAGTGTTGAAAAACCACTTTTCGCACTTGTGTTGGTGCAGGAAACCACTTTTGCACTTGTATTAGTGTGGAAAAAACACTTTTTGCACTTGTGATAGTGTTGAAAAACCACTTTTCGCACTTTTGTTAGTGTTGAAAAACCACTTTTCGCACTTGTGTTAGTGTTGAAAAACCACTTTTTGCACTTGTGTTGGTGCAGGAAACCACTTTTGCACTTGTATTAGTGTGGAAAAAACCCTTTTTGCACATGTGATAGTGTTGAAAAACCACTTTTCGCACTTGTGTTAGTGTTGAAAAAACACTTTTCGCACTTGTGTTAGTGTTGAAAAACCACTTTTCACACTTGTGTTGGTGCAGGAAACCACTTTTGCACTTGTATTAGTGTGGAAAAAACACTTTTTGCACTTGTGATAGTGTTGAAAAACCACTTTTCGCACTTGTGTTAGTGTTGAAAAACCACTTTTCGCACTTGTGTTAGTGTTGAAAAACTACTTTTCGCACTTGTGTTGAAAAACCACTTTTCGCACTTGTGTTGGTGCAGGAAACCACTTTTGCACTTGTATTAGTGTGGAAAAACCACTTTTCACTCTTGTGTTAGTGTTGAAAAACCACTTTTCGCACTTGTGTTGGTGCAGGAAACCACTTTTGCACTTGTATTAGTGTGGAAAAAACACTTTTTGCACTTGTGATAGTGTTGAAAAACCACTTTTCGCACTTGTATTAGTGTTGAAAAACCACTTTTCGCACTTGTGTTAGTGTTGAAAAACCACTTTTCGCACTTGTGTTGGTGCAGGATACCACTTTTGCACTTGTATTAGTGTGGAAAAACCACTTTTCGCACTTGTGTTAGTGTTGAAAAACCACTTTTTGCACTTGTGCTAGTGTGGAAAAACCACTTTTCACACATGTGTTGGTGCAGGAAACCACTTTTTCACTTGTATTAGTGTGGAAAAAACACTTTTTGCACTTGTGATAGTGTTGAAAAACCACTTTTCGCACTTGTGTTAGTGTTGAAAAACCACTTTTCGCACTTGTGTTGGTGCAGGAAACCACTTTTGCACTTGTAATAGTGTGGAAAAAACACTTTTTGCACTTGTGATAGTGTGGAAAAACCACTTTTCGCACTTGTGTTGGTGTTGAAAAACCACTTTTCGCACTTGTGTTAGTGTTGAAAAACCACTTTTCACACTTGTGTTGGTGCAGGAAACCACTTTTGCACTTGTATTAGTGTGGAAAAAACACTTTTTGCACTTGTGATAGTGTTGAAAAACCACTTTTCGCACTTGTGTTAGTGTTGAAAAACCACTTTTCGCACTTGGTTTAGTGTTGAAAAACCACTTTTCGCACTCGTGTTGGTGCAGGAAACCTCTTTTGCACTTGTATCAGTGTGGAAAAAACACTTTTTGCACATGTGATAGTGTTGAAAAACCACTTTTCGCACTTGTGTTAGTGTTGAAAAACCACTTTTCGCACTTGTGTTAGTGTTGAAAAACCACTTTTCGCACTTGTGTTGGTGCAGGAAACCACTTTTGCACTTGTATTAGTGTGGAAAAAACACTTTTTGCACTTGTGATAGTGTTGAAAAACCACTTTTCGCACTTGTGTTAGTGTTGAAAAACCACTTTTCGCACTTGTGATGGTGCAGGAAACCACTTTTGCACTTGTATAAGTGTGGAGAAAACACTTTTCGCACTTGTGTTAGTGTTGAAAAACCACTTTTCGCACTTGTGTTAGTGTTGAAAAACCACTTTTTGCACTTGTGTTGGTGCAGGAAACCACTTTTGCACTTGTATTAGTGTGGAAAAAACCCTTTTTGCACATGTGATAGTGTTGAAAAACCACTTTTCGCACTTGTGTTAGTGTTGAAAAACCACTTTTCGCACTTGTGTTAGTGTTGAAAAACCACTTTTCACACTTGTGTTGGTGCAGGAAACCACTTTTGCACTTGTATTAGTGTGGAAAAAACACTTTTTGCACTTGTGATAGTGTTGAAAAACCACTTTTCGCACTTGTCTTAGTGTTGAAAAACCACTTTTCGCACTTGTGTTAGTGTTGAAAAACTACTTTTCACACTTGTGTTGAAAAACCACTTTTCGCACTTGTGTTGGTGCAGGAAACCACTTTTGCACTTGTATTAGTGTGGAAAAACCACTTTTCACTCTTGTGTTAGTGTTGAAAAACCACTTTTCGCACTTGTGTTGGTGCAGGAAACCACTTTTGCACTTGTATTAGTGTGGAAAAAACACTTTTTGCACTTGTGATAGTGTTGAAAAACCACTTTTCGCACTTGTGTTAGTGTTGAAAAACCACTTTTCGCACTTGTGTTGGTGCAGGAAACCACTTTTGCACTTGTAATAGTGTGGAAAAAAACACTTTTTGCACATGTGATAGTGTTGAAAAACCACTTTTCGCACTTGTGTTAGTGTTGAAAAACCACTTTTCGCACTTGTGTTAGTGTTGAAAAACCACTTTTCGCACTTGTGTTGGTGCAGGAAACCACTTTGGCACTTGTATTAGTGTGGAAAAAACACTTTTTGCACTTGTGATAGTGTTGAAAAACCACTTTTTGCACTTGTGTTAGTGTTGAAAAACCACTTTTCGCACTTGTGTTGGTGCAGGAAACCACTTTTGCACTTGTAATAGTGTGGAAAAAACACTTTTTGCACTTGTGATAGTGTGGAAAAACCACTTTTCGCACTTGTGTTGGTGTTGAAAAACCACTTTTCGCACTTGTGTTGGTGCAGGAAACCACTTTTGCACTTGTATTAGTGTGGAAAAAACACTTTCTGCACTTGTGATAGTGTTGAAAAACCTCTTTTCGCACTTGTGTTAGTGTTGAAAAACCACTTTTCGCACTTGTGATGGTGCAGGAAACCACTTTTGCACTTGTATTAGTGTGGAGAAAACACTTTTCGCACTTGTGTTAGTGTTGAAAAACCACTTTTCGCACTTGTGTTAGTGTTGAAAAACCACTTTTTGCACTTGTGTTGGTGCAGGAAACCACTTTTGCACTTGTATTAGTGTGGAAAAAACCCTTTTTGCACATGTGATAGTGTTGAAAAACCACTTTTCGCACTTGTGTTAGTGTTGAAAAACCACTTTTCGCACTTGTGTTAGTGTTGAAAAACCACTTTTCACACTTGTGTTGGTGCAGGAAACCACTTTTGCACTTGTATTAGTGTGGAAAAAACACTTTTTGCACTTGTGATAGTGTTGAAAAACCACTTTTCGCACTTGTGTTAGTGTTGAAAAACCACTTTTCGCACTTGTGTTAGTGTTGAAAAACTACTTTTCGCACTTGTGTTGAAAAACCACTTTTCGCACTTGTGTTGGTGCAGGAAACCACTTTTGCACTTGTATTAGTGTGGAAAAACCACTTTTCACTCTTGTGTTAGTGTTGAAAAACCACTTTTCGCACTTGTGTTGGTGCAGGAAACCACTTTTGCACTTGTATTAGTGTGGAAAAAACACTTTTTGCACTTGTGATAGTGTTGAAAAACCACTTTTCGCACTTGTGTTAGTGTTGAAAAACCACTTTTCGCACTTGTGTTAGTGTTGAAAAACCACTTTTCGCACTTGTGTTGGTGCAGGAAACCACTTTTGCACTTGTATTTGTGTGGAAAAAACACTTTTTGCACTTGTGTTAGTGTTGAAAAACCACTTTTCGCACTTGTGTTAGTGTTGAAAAACCACTTTACGCACTTGTGTTAGTGTTGAAAACCCACTTTTCGCACTTGTGTTGGTGCAGGAAACCACTTTTGCACTTGTATTAGTGTGGAAAAAACACTTTTTGCCCTTGTGATAGTGTTGAAAAACCACTTTTCGCACTTGTATTAGTGTGGAAAAACCACTTTTCGCACTTGTGTTAGTGTTGAAAAACCACTTTTCGCACTTGTGTTAGTGTTGAAAAACCACTTTTCGCACTTGTGTTGGTGCAGGATACCACTTTTGCACTTGTATTAGTGTGGAAAAACCACTTTTCGCACGTGTGTTAGTGTTGAAAAACCACTTTTCGCACTTGTGTTAGTGTTGAAAAACCACTTTTCGCACTTGTGTTGGTGCAGGAAACCACTTTTGCACTTGTATTAGTGTGGAAAAAACACTTTTTGCACTTGTGATAGTGTTGAAAAACCACTTTTCGCACTTGTGTTAGTGTTGAAAAACCACTTTTCGCACTTGTGTTGGTGCAGGAAACCACTTTTGCACTTGTAATAGTGTGGAAAAAAACACTTTTTGCACATGTGATAGTGTTGAAAAACCACTTTTCGCACTTGTGTTAGTGTTGAAAAACCACTTTTCGCACTTGTGTTAGTGTTGAAAAACCACTTTTCGCACTTGTGTTGGTGCAGGAAACCACTTTTGCACTTGTGTTAGTGTTGAAAAACCACTTTTCGCACTTGTGTTGGTGCAGGAAACCACTTTTGCACTTGTATTAGTGTGGAAAAAACACTTTTTGCACTTGTGATAGTGTTGAAAAACCACTTTTCGCACTTTTGTTAGTGTTGAAAAACCACTTTTCGCACTTGTGTTAGTGTTGAAAAACCACTTTTTGCACTTGTGTTGGTGCAGGAAACCACTTTTGCACTTGTATTAGTGTGGAAAAAACCCTTTTTGCACATGTGATAGTGTTGAAAAACCACTTTTCGCACTTGTGTTAGTGTTGAAAAACCACTTTTCGCACTTGTGTTAGTGTTGAAAAACCACTTTTCACACTTGTGTTGGTGCAGGAAACCACTTTTGCACTTGTATTAGTGTGGAAAAAACACTTTTTGCACTTGTGATAGTGTTGAAAAACCACTTTTCGCACTTGTGTTAGTGTTGAAAAACCACTTTTCGCACTTGTGTTAGTGTTGAAAAACTACTTTTCGCACTTGTGTTGAAAAACCACTTTTCGCACTTGTGTTGGTGCAGGAAACCACTTTTGCACTTGTATTAGTGTGGAAAAACCACTTTTCACTCTTGTGTTAGTGTTGAAAAACCACTTTTCGCACTTGTGTTGGTGCAGGAAACCACTTTTGCACTTGTATTAGTGTGGAAAAAACACTTTTTGCACTTGTGATAGTGTTGAAAAACCACTTTTCGCACTTGTATTAGTGTTGAAAAACCACTTTTCGCACTTGTGTTAGTGTTGAAAAACCACTTTTCGCACTTGTGTTGGTGCAGGATACCACTTTTGCACTTGTATTAGTGTGGAAAAACCACTTTTCGCACTTGTGTTAGTGTTGAAAAACCACTTTTTGCACTTGTGTTAGTGTTGAAAAACCACTTTTCACACATGTGTTGGTGAAGGAAACCACTTTTACACTTGTATTAGTGTGGAAAAAACACTTTTTGCACTTGTGATAGTGTTGAAAAACCACTTTTCGCACTTGTGTTAGTGTTGAAAAACCACTTTTCGCACTTGTGTTGGTGCAGGAAACCACTTTTGCACTTGTAATAGTGTGGAAAAAACACTTTTTGCACTTGTGATAGTGTGGAAAAACCACTTTTCGCACTTGTGTTGGTGTTGAAAAACCACTTTTCGCACTTGTGTTGGTGCAGGAAACCACTTTTGCACTTGTATTAGTGTGGAAAAAACACTTTCTGCACTTGTGATAGTGTTGAAAAACCTCTTTTCGCACTTGTGTTAGTGTTGAAAAACCACTTTTCGCACTTGTGATGGTGCAGGAAACCACTTTTGCACTTGTATTAGTGTGGAGAAAACACTTTTCGCACTTGTGTTAGTGTTGAAAAACCACTTTTCGCACTTGTGTTAGTGTTGAAAAACCACTTTTTGCACTTGTGTTGGTGCAGGAAACCACTTTTGCACTTGTATTAGTGTGGAAAAAACCCTTTTTGCACATGTGATAGTGTTGAAAAACCACTTTTCGCACTTGTGTTAGTGTTGAAAAACCACTTTTCGCACTTGTGTTAGTGTTGAAAAACCACTTTTCACACTTGTGTTGGTGCAGGAAACCACTTTTGCACTTGTATTAGTGTGGAAAAAACACTTTTTGCACTTGTGATAGTGTTGAAAAACCACTTTTCGCACTTGTGTTAGTGTTGAAAAACCACTTTTCGCACTTGTGTTAGTGTTGAAAAACTACTTTTCGCACTTGTGTTGAAAAACCACTTTTCGCACTTGTGTTGGTGCAGGAAACCACTTTTGCACTTGTATTAGTGTGGAAAAACCACTTTTCACTCTTGTGTTAGTGTTGAAAAACCACTTTTCGCACTTGTGTTGGTGCAGGAAACCACTTTTGCACTTGTATTAGTGTGGAAAAAACACTTTTTGCACTTGTGATAGTGTTGAAAAACCACTTTTCGCACTTGTGTTAGTGTTGAAAAACCACTTTTCGCACTTGTGTTAGTGTTGAAAAACCACTTTTCGCACTTGTGTTGGTGCAGGAAACCACTTTTGCACTTGTATTTGTGTGGAAAAAACACTTTTTGCACTTGTGTTAGTGTTGAAAAACCACTTTTCGCACTTGTGTTAGTGTTGAAAAACCACTTTACGCACTTGTGTTAGTGTTGAAAACCCACTTTTCGCACTTGTGTTGGTGCAGGAAACCACTTTTGCACTTGTATTAGTGTGGAAAAAACACTTTTTGCCCTTGTGATAGTGTTGAAAAACCACTTTTCGCACTTGTATTAGTGTGGAAAAACCACTTTTCGCACTTGTGTTAGTGTTGAAAAACCACTTTTCGCACTTGTGTTAGTGTTGAAAAACCACTTTTCGCACTTGTGTTGGTGCAGGATACCACTTTTGCACTTGTATTAGTGTGGAAAAACCACTTTTCGCACGTGTGTTAGTGTTGAAAAACCACTTTTCGCACTTGTGTTAGTGTTGAAAAACCACTTTTCGCACTTGTGTTGGTGCAGGAAACCACTTTTGCACTTGTATTAGTGTGGAAAAAACACTTTTTGCACTTGTGATAGTGTTGAAAAACCACTTTTCGCACTTGTGTTAGTGTTGAAAAACCACTTTTCGCACTTGTGTTGGTGCAGGAAACCACTTTTGCACTTGTAATAGTGTGGAAAAAAACACTTTTTGCACATGTGATAGTGTTGAAAAACCACTTTTCGCACTTGTGTTAGTGTTGAAAAACCACTTTTCGCACTTGTGTTAGTGTTGAAAAACCACTTTTCGCACTTGTGTTGGTGCAGGAAACCACTTTTGCACTTGTGTTAGTGTTGAAAAACCACTTTTCGCACTTGTGTTGGTGCAGGAAACCACTTTTGCACTTGTATTAGTGTGGAAAAAACACTTTTTGCACTTGTGATAGTGTTGAAAAACCACTTTTCGCACTTTTGTTAGTGTTGAAAAACCACTTTTCGCACTTGTGTTAGTGTTGAAAAACCACTTTTTGCACTTGTGTTGGTGCAGGAAACCACTTTTGCACTTGTATTAGTGTGGAAAAAACCCTTTTTGCACATGTGATAGTGTTGAAAAACCACTTTTCGCACTTGTGTTAGTGTTGAAAAACCACTTTTCGCACTTGTGTTAGTGTTGAAAAACCACTTTTCACACTTGTGTTGGTGCAGGAAACCACTTTTGCACTTGTATTAGTGTGGAAAAAACACTTTTTGCACTTGTGATAGTGTTGAAAAACCACTTTTCGCACTTGTGTTAGTGTTGAAAAACCACTTTTCGCACTTGTGTTAGTGTTGAAAAACTACTTTTCGCACTTGTGTTGAAAAACCACTTTTCGCACTTGTGTTGGTGCAGGAAACCACTTTTGCACTTGTATTAGTGTGGAAAAACCACTTTTCACTCTTGTGTTAGTGTTGAAAAACCACTTTTCGCACTTGTGTTGGTGCAGGAAACCACTTTTGCACTTGTATTAGTGTGGAAAAAACACTTTTTGCACTTGTGATAGTGTTGAAAAACCACTTTTCGCACTTGTATTAGTGTTGAAAAACCACTTTTCGCACTTGTGTTAGTGTTGAAAAACCACTTTTCGCACTTGTGTTGGTGCAGGATACCACTTTTGCACTTGTATTAGTGTGGAAAAACCACTTTTCGCACTTGTGTTAGTGTTGAAAAACCACTTTTTGCACTTGTGTTAGTGTTGAAAAACCACTTTTCACACATGTGTTGGTGCAGGAAACCACTTTTACACTTGTATTAGTGTGGAAAAAACACTTTTTGCACTTGTGATAGTGTTGAAAAACCACTTTTCGCACTTGTGTTAGTGTTGAAAAACCACTTTTCGCACTTGTGTTGGTGCAGGAAACCACTTTTGCACTTGTAATAGTGTGGAAAAAACACTTTTTGCACTTGTGATAGTGTGGAAAAACCACTTTTCGCACTTGTGTTGGTGTTGAAAAACCACTTTTCGCACTTGTGTTAGTGTTGAAAAACCACTTTTCACACTTGTGTTGGTGCAGGAAACCACTTTTGCACTTGTATTAGTGTGGAAAAAACACTTTTTGCACTTGTGATAGTGTTGAAAAACCACTTTTCGCACTTGTGTTAGTGTTGAAAAACCACTTTTCACACTTGTGTTGGTGCAGGAAACCACTTTTGCACTTGTATTAGTGTGGAAAAAACACTTTTTGCACTTGTGATAGTGTTGAAAAACCACTTTTCGCACTTGGTTTAGTGTTGAAAAACCACTTTTCGCACTCGTGTTGGTGCAGGAAACCTCTTTTGCACTTGTATTAGTGTGGAAAAAACACTTTTTGCACATGTGATAGTGTTGAAAAACCACTTTTCGCACTTGTGTTAGTGTTGAAAAACCACTTTTCGCACTTGTGTTAGTGTTGAAAAACCACTTTTCGCACTTGTGTTGGTGCAGGAAACCACTTTTGCACTTGTATTAGTGTGGAAAAAACACTTTTTGCACTTGTGATAGTGTTGAAAAACCACTTTTCGCACTTGTGTTAGTGTTGAAAAACCACTTTTCGCACTTGTGATGGTGCAGGAAACCACTTTTGCACTTGTATAAGTGTGGAGAAAACACTTTTCGCACTTGTGTTAGTGTTGAAAAACCACTTTTCGCACTTGTGTTAGTGTTGAAAAACCACTTTTTGCACTTGTGTTGGTGCAGGAAACCACTTTTGCACTTGTATTAGTGTGGAAAAAACCCTTTTTGCACATGTGATAGTGTTGAAAAACCACTTTTCGCACTTGTGTTAGTGTTGAAAAACCACTTTTCGCACTTGTGTTAGTGTTGAAAAACCACTTTTCACACTTGTGTTGGTGCAGGAAACCACTTTTGCACTTGTATTAGTGTGGAAAAAACACTTTTTGCACTTGTGATAGTGTTGAAAAACCACTTTTCGCACTTGTCTTAGTGTTGAAAAACCACTTTTCGCACTTGTGTTAGTGTTGAAAAACTACTTTTCGCACTTGTGTTGAAAAACCACTTTTCGCACTTGTGTTGGTGCAGGAAACCACTTTTGCACTTGTATTAGTGTGGAAAAACCACTTTTCACTCTTGTGTTAGTGTTGAAAAACCACTTTTCGCACTTGTGTTGGTGCAGGAAACCACTTTTGCACTTGTATTAATGTGGAAAAAACACTTTTTGCACTTGTGATAGTGTTGAAAAACCACTTTTCGCACTTGTGTTAGTGTTGAAAAACCACTTTTCGCACTTGTGTTGGTGCAGGAAACCACTTTTGCACTTGTAATAGTGTGGAAAAAAACACTTTTTGCACATGTGATAGTGTTGAAAAACCACTTTTCGCACTTGTGTTAGTGTTGAAAAACCACTTTTCGCACTTGTGTTAGTGTTGAAAAACCACTTTTCGCACTTGTGTTGGTGCAGGAAACCACTTTGGCACTTGTATTAGTGTGGAAAAAACACTTTTTGCACTTGTGATAGTGTTGAAAAACCACTTTTTGCACTTGTGTTAGTGTTGAAAAACCACTTTTCGCACTTGTGTTGGTGCAGGAAACCACTTTTGCACTTGTAATAGTGTGGAAAAAACACTTTTTGCACTTGTGATAGTGTGGAAAAACCACTTTTCGCACTTGTGTTGGTGTTGAAAAACCACTTTTCGCACTTGTGTTGGTGCAGGAAACCACTTTTGCACTTGTATTAGTGTGGAAAAAACACTTTTTGCACTTGTGATAGTGTTGAAAAACCTCTTTTCGCACTTGTGTTAGTGTTGAAAAACCACTTTTCGCACTTGTGATGGTGCAGGAAACCACTTTTGCACTTGTATTAGTGTGGAGAAAACACTTTTCGCACTTGTGTTAGTGTTGAAAAACCACTTTTCGCACTTGTGTTAGTGTTGAAAAACCACTTTTTGCACTTGTGTTGGTGCAGGAAACCACTTTTGCACTTGTATTAGTGTGGAAAAAACCCTTTTTGCACATGTGATAGTGTTGAAAAACCACTTTTCGCACTTGTGTTAGTGTTGAAAAACCACTTTTCGCACTTGTTTTAGTGTTGAAAAACCACTTTTCACACTTGTGTTGGTGCAGGAAACCACTTTTGCACTTGTATTAGTGTGGAAAAAACACTTTTTGCACTTGTGATAGTGTTGAAAAACCACTTTTCGCACTTGTGTTAGTGTTGAAAAACCACTTTTCGCACTTGTGTTAGTGTTGAAAAACTACTTTTCGCACTTGTGTTGAAAAACCACTTTTCGCACTTGTGTTGGTGCAGGAAACCACTTTTGCACTTGTATTAGTGTGGAAAAACCACTTTTCACTCTTGTGTTAGTGTTGAAAAACCACTTTTCGCACTTGTGTTGGTGCAGGAAACCACTTTTGCACTTGTATTAGTGTGGAAAAAACACTTTTTGCACTTGTGATAGTGTTGAAAAACCACTTTTCGCACTTGTGTTAGTGTTGAAAAACCACTTTTCGCACTTGTGTTAGTGTTGAAAAACCACTTTTCGCACTTGTGTTGGTGCAGGAAACCACTTTTGCACTTGTATTTGTGTGGAAAAAACACTTTTTGCACTTGTGTTAGTGTTGAAAAACCACTTTTCGCACTTGTGTTAGTGTTGAAAAACCACTTTACGCACTTGTGTTAGTGTTGAAAACCCACTTTTCGCACTTGTGTTGGTGCAGGAAACCACTTTTGCACTTGTATTAGTGTGGAAAAAACACTTTTTGCCCTTGTGATAGTGTTGAAAAACCACTTTTCGCACTTGTATTAGTGTGGAAAAACCACTTTTCGCACTTGTGTTAGTGTTGAAAAACCACTTTTCGCACTTGTGTTAGTGTTGAAAAACCACTTTTCGCACTTGTGTTGGTGCAGGATACCACTTTTGCACTTGTATTAGTGTGGAAAAACCACTTTTCGCACGTGTGTTAGTGTTGAAAAACCACTTTTCGCACTTGTGTTAGTGTTGAAAAACCACTTTTCACACATGTGTTGGTGCAGGAAACCACTTTTACACTTGTATTAGTGTGGAAAAAACACTTTTTGCACTTGTGATAGTGTTGAAAAACCACTTTTCGCACTTGTGTTAGTGTTGAAAAACCACTTTTCGCACTTGTGTTAGTGTTGAAGAACCACTTTTCGCACTTGTGTTGGTGCAGGAAACCTCTTTTGCACTTGTATTAGTGTGGAAAAAACACTTTTTGCACATGTGCTAGTGTTGAAAAATCACTTTTCGCACTTGTGTTAGTGTTGAAAAACCACTTTTCGCACTTGTGTTAGTGTTGAAAAACCACTTTTCGCACTTGTGTTAGTGTTGAAAAACCACTTTTCGCACTTGTGTTGGTGCAGGAAACCACTTTTGCACTTGTATTAGTGTGGAAAAAACACTTTTTGCACTAGTGATAGTGTTGAAAAACCACTTTTCGCACTTGTGTTAGTGTTGAAAAACCACTTTTCGCACTTGTGTTAGTGTTGAAAAACCACTTTTTGCACTTGTGTTAGTGTTGAAAAACCACTTTTCACACATGTGTTGGTGCAGGAAACCACTTTTACACTTGTATTAGTGTGGAAAAAACACTTTTTGCACTTGTGATAGTGTTGAAAAACCACTTTTCGCACTTGTGTTAGTGTTGAAAAACCACTTTTCGCACTTGTGTTGGTGCAGGAAACCACTTTTGCACTTGTAATAGTGTGGAAAAAACACTTTTTGCACTTGTGATAGTGTGGAAAAACCACTTTTCGCACTTGTGTTGGTGTTGAAAAACCACTTTTCGCACTTGTGTTAGTGTTGAAAAACCACTTTTCACACTTGTGTTGGTGCAGGAAACCACTTTTGCACTTGTATTAGTGTGGAAAAAACACTTTTTGCACTTGTGATAGTGTTGAAAAACCACTTTTCGCACTTGTGTTAGTGTTGAAAAACCACTTTTCGCACTTGGTTTAGTGTTGAAAAACCACTTTTCGCACTCGTGTTGGTGCAGGAAACCTCTTTTGCACTTGTATTAGTGTGGAAAAAACACTTTTTGCACATGTGATAGTGTTGAAAAACCACTTTTCGCACTTGTGTTAGTGTTGAAAAACCACTTTTCGCACTTGTGTTAGTGTTGAAAAACCACTTTTCGCACTTGTGTTGGTGCAGGAAACCACTTTTGCACTTGTATTAGTGTGGAAAAAACACTTTTTGCACTTGTGATAGTGTTGAAAAACCACTTTTCGCACTTGTGTTAGTGTTGAAAAACCACTTTTCGCACTTGTGATGGTGCAGGAAACCACTTTTGCACTTGTATAAGTGTGGAGAAAACACTTTTCGCACTTGTGTTAGTGTTGAAAAACCACTTTTCGCACTTGTGTTAGTGTTGAAAAACCACTTTTTGCACTTGTGTTGGTGCAGGAAACCACTTTTGCACTTGTATTAGTGTGGAAAAAACCCTTTTTGCACATGTGATAGTGTTGAAAAACCACTTTTCGCACTTGTGTTAGTGTTGAAAAACCACTTTTCGCACTTGTGTTAGTGTTGAAAAACCACTTTTCACACTTGTGTTGGTGCAGGAAACCACTTTTGCACTTGTATTAGTGTGGAAAAAACACTTTTTGCACTTGTGATAGTGTTGAAAAACCACTTTTCGCACTTGTCTTAGTGTTGAAAAACCACTTTTCGCACTTGTGTTAGTGTTGAAAAACTACTTTTCGCACTTGTGTTGAAAAACCACTTTTCGCACTTGTGTTGGTGCAGGAAACCACTTTTGCACTTGTATTAGTGTGGAAAAACCACTTTTCACTCTTGTGTTAGTGTTGAAAAACCACTTTTCGCACTTGTGTTGGTGCAGGAAACCACTTTTGCACTTGTATTAGTGTGGAAAAAACACTTTTTGCACTTGTGATAGTGTTGAAAAACCACTTTTCACACTTGTGTTAGTGTTGAAAAACCACTTTTCGCACTTGTGTTGGTGCAGGAAACCACTTTTGCACTTGTAATAGTGTGGAAAAAAACACTTTTTGCACATGTGATAGTGTTGAAAAACCACTTTTCGCACTTGTGTTAGTGTTGAAAAACCACTTTTCGCACTTGTGTTAGTGTTGAAAAACCACTTTTCGCACTTGTGTTGGTGCAGGAAACCACTTTGGCACTTGTATTAGTGTGGAAAAAACACTTTTTGCACTTGTGATAGTGTTGAAAAACCACTTTTTGCACTTGTGTTAGTGTTGAAAAACCACTTTTCGCACTTGTGTTGGTGCAGGAAACCACTTTTGCACTTGTAATAGTGTGGAAAAAACACTTTTTGCACTTGTGATAGTGTGGAAAAACGACTTTTCGCACTTGTGTTGGTGTTGAAAAACCACTTTTCGCACTTGTGTTGGTGCAGGAAACCACTTTTGCACTTGTATTAGTGTGGAAAAAACACTTTTTGCACTTGTGATAGTGTTGAAAAACCTCTTTTCGCACTTGTGTTAGTGTTGAAAAACCACTTTTCGCACTTGTGTTAGTGTTGAAAAACCACTTTTCGCACTTGTGTTGGTGCAGGAAACCACTTTTGCACTTGTATTAGTGTGGAAAAAACACTTTTTGCACTTGTGATAGTGTTGAAAAACCACTTTTCGCACTTGTGTTAGTGTTGAAAAACCACTTTTCGCACTTGTGATGGTGCAGGAAACCACTTTTGCACTTGTATAAGTGTGGAGAAAACACTTTTCGCACTTGTGTTAGTGTTGAAAAACCACTTTTCGCACTTGTGTTAGTGTTGAAAAACCACTTTTTGCACTTGTGTTGGTGCAGGAAACCACTTTTGCACTTGTATTAGTGTGGAAAAAACCCTTTTTGCACATGTGATAGTGTTGAAAAACCACTTTTCGCACTTGTGTTAGTGTTGAAAAACCACTTTTCGCACTTGTGTTAGTGTTGAAAAACCACTTTTCACACTTGTGTTGGTGCAGGAAACCACTTTTGCACTTGTATTAGTGTGGAAAAAACACTTTTTGCACTTGTGATAGTGTTGAAAAACCACTTTTCGCACTTGTCTTAGTGTTGAAAAACCACTTTTCGCACTTGTGTTAGTGTTGAAAAACTACTTTTCGCACTTGTGTTGAAAAACCACTTTTCGCACTTGTGTTGGTGCAGGAAACCACTTTTGCACTTGTATTAGTGTGGAAAAACCACTTTTCACTCTTGTGTTAGTGTTGAAAAACCACTTTTCGCACTTGTGTTGGTGCAGGAAACCACTTTTGCACTTGTATTAGTGTGGAAAAAACACTTTTTGCACTTGTGATAGTGTTGAAAAACCACTTTTCACACTTGTGTTAGTGTTGAAAAACCACTTTTCGCACTTGTGTTGGTGCAGGAAACCACTTTTGCACTTGTAATAGTGTGGAAAAAAACACTTTTTGCACATGTGATAGTGTTGAAAAACCACTTTTCGCACTTGTGTTAGTGTTGAAAAACCACTTTTCGCACTTGTGTTAGTGTTGAAAAACCACTTTTCGCACTTGTGTTGGTGCAGGAAACCACTTTGGCACTTGTATTAGTGTGGAAAAAACACTTTTTGCACTTGTGATAGTGTTGAAAAACCACTTTTTGCACTTGTGTTAGTGTTGAAAAACCACTTTTCGCACTTGTGTTGGTGCAGGAAACCACTTTTGCACTTGTAATAGTGTGGAAAAAACACTTTTTGCACTTGTGATAGTGTGGAAAAACGACTTTTCGCACTTGTGTTGGTGTTGAAAAACCACTTTTCGCACTTGTGTTGGTGCAGGAAACCACTTTTGCACTTGTATTAGTGTGGAAAAAACACTTTTTGCACTTGTGATAGTGTTGAAAAACCTCTTTTCGCGCTTGTGTTAGTGTTGAAAAACCACTTTTCGCACTTGTGATGGTGCAGGAAACCACTTTTGCACTTGTATTAGTGTGGAGAAAACACTTTTCGCACTTGTGTTAGTGTTGAAAAACCACTTTTCGCACTTGTGTTAGTGTTGAAAAACCACTTTTTGCACTTGTGTTGGTGCAGGAAACCACTTTTGCACTTGTATTAGTGTGGAAAAAACCCTTTTTGCACATGTGATAGTGTTGAAAAACCACTTTTCGCACTTGTGTTAGTGTTGAAAAACCACTTTTCGCACTTGTGTTAGTGTTGAAAAACCACTTTTCACACTTGTGTTGGTGCAGGAAACCACTTTTGCACTTGTATTAGTGTGGAAAAAACACTTTTTGCACTTGTGATAGTGTTGAAAAACCACTTTTCGCACTTGTGTTAGTGTTGAAAAACCACTTTTCGCACTTGTGTTAGTGTTGAAAAACTACTTTTCGCACTTGTGTTGAAAAACCACTTTTCGCACTTGTGTTGGTGCAGGAAACCACTTTTGCACTTGTATTAGTGTGGAAAAACCACTTTTCACTCTTGTGTTAGTGTTGAAAAACCACTTTTCGCACTTGTGTTGGTGCAGGAAACCACTTTTGCACTTGTATTAGTGTGGAAAAAACACTTTTTGCACTTGTGATAGTGTTGAAAAACCACTTTTCGCACTTGTGTTAGTGTTGAAAAACCACTTTTCGCACTTGTGTTAGTGTTGAAAAACCACTTTTCGCACTTGTGTTGGTGCAGGAAACCACTTTTGCACTTGTATTTGTGTGGAAAAAACACTTTTTGCACTTGTGTTAGTGTTGAAAAACCACTTTTCGCACTTGTGTTAGTGTTGAAAAACCACTTTACGCACTTGTGTTAGTGTTGAAAACCCACTTTTCGCACTTGTGTTGGTGCAGGAAACCACTTTTGCACTTGTATTAGTGTGGAAAAAACACTTTTTGCCCTTGTGATAGTGTTGAAAAACCACTTTTCGCACTTGTATTAGTGTGGAAAAACCACTTTTCGCACTTGTGTTAGTGTTGAAAAACCACTTTTCGCACTTGTGTTAGTGTTGAAAAACCACTTTTCGCACTTGTGTTGGTGCAGGATACCACTTTTGCACTTGTATTAGTGTGGAAAAACCACTTTTCGCACGTGTGTTAGTGTCGAAAAACCACTTTTCGCACTTGTGTTAGTGTTGAAAAACCACTTTTCACACATGTGTTGGTGCAGGAAACCACTTTTACACTTGTATTAGTGTGGAAAAAACACTTTTTGCACTTGTGATAGTGTTGAAAAACCACTTTTCGCACTTGTGTTAGTGTTGAAAAACCACTTTTCGCACTTGTGTTAGTGTTGAAGAACCACTTTTCGCACTTGTGTTGGTGCAGGAAACCTCTTTTGCACTTGTATTAGTGTGGAAAAAACACTTTTTGCACATGTGCTAGTGTTGAAAAATCACTTTTCGCACTTGTGTTAGTGTTGAAAAACCACTTTTCGCACTTGTGTTAGTGTTGAAAAACCACTTTTCGCACTTGTGTTAGTGTTGAAAAACCACTTTTCGCACTTGTGTTAGTGTTGAAAAACCACTTTTCGCACTTGTGTTGGTGCAGGAAACCACTTTTGCACTTGTATTAGTGTGGAAAAAACACTTTTTGCACTAGTGATAGTGTTGAAAAACCACTTTTCGCACTTGTGTTAGTGTTGAAAAACCACTTTTCGCACTTGTGTTAGTGTTGAAAAACCACTTTTCACACTTGTGTTGGTGCAGGAAACCACTTTTGCACTTGTATTAGTGTGGAAAAAACACTTTTTGCACTTCTGATAGTGTTGAAAAACCACTTTTCGCACTTGTCTTAGTGTTGAAAAACCACTTTTCGCACTTGTGTTAGTGTTGAAAAACTACTTTTCGCACTTGTGTTGAAAAACCACTTTTCGCACTTGTGTTGGTGCAGGAAACCACTTTTGCACTTGTATTAGTGTGGAAAAAACACTTTTTGCACTTGTGATAGTGTTGAAAAACCACTTTTCGCACTTGTATTAGTGTTGAAAAACCACTTTTCGCACTTGTGTTAGTGTTGAAAAACCACTTTTCGCACTTGTGTTGGTGCAGGATACCACTTTTGCACTTGTATTAGTGTGGAAAAACCACTTTTCGCACTTGTGTTAGTGTTGAAAAACCACTTTTTGCACTTGTGTTAGTGTTGAAAAACCACTTTTCACACATGTGTTGGTGCAGGAAACCACTTTTACACTTGTATTAGTGTGGAAAAAACACTTTTTGCACTTGTGATAGTGTTGAAAAACCACTTTTCGCACTTGTGTTAGTGTTGAAAAACCACTTTTCGCACTTGTGTTAGTGTTGAAAAACCACTTTTCGCACTTGTGTTGGTGCAGGAAACCACTTTTGCACTTGTATTAGTGTGGAAAAAACACTTTTTGCACTTGTGATAGTGTTGAAAAACCACTTTTCGCACTTGTGTTAGTGTTGAAAAACCACTTTTCGCACTTGTGTTGGTGCAGGAAACCACTTTTGCACTTGTAATAGTGTGGAAAAACCACTTTTCACTCTTGTGTTAGTGTTGAAAAACCACTTTTCGCACTTGTGTTGGTGCAGGAAACCACTTTTGCACTTGTATTAGTGTGGAAAAAACACTTTTTGCACTTGTGATAGTGTTGAAAAACCACTTTTCGCACTTGTGTTAGTGTTGAAAAACCACTTTTCGCACTTGTGTTAGTGTTGAAAAACCACTTTTCGCACTTGTGTTGGTGCAGGAAACCACTTTTGCACTTGTATTTGTGTGGAAAAAACACTTTTTGCACTTGTGTTAGTGTTGAAAAACCACTTTTCGCACTTGTGTTAGTGTTGAAAAACCACTTTACGCACTTGTGTTAGTGTTGAAAACCCACTTTTCGCACTTGTGTTGGTGCAGGAAACCACTTTTGCACTTGTATTAGTGTGGAAAAAACACTTTTTGCCCTTGTGATAGTGTTGAAAAACCACTTTTCGCACTTGTATTAGTGTGGAAAAACCACTTTTCGCACTTGTGTTAGTGTTGAAAAACCACTTTTCGCACTTGTGTTAGTGTTGAAAAACCACTTTTCGCACTTGTGTTGGTGCAGGATACCACTTTTGCACTTGTATTAGTGTGGAAAAACCACTTTTCGCACGTGTGTTAGTGTTGAAAAACCACTTTTCGCACTTGTGTTAGTGTTGAAAAACCACTTTTCACACATGTGTTGGTGCAGGAAACCACTTTTACACTTGTATTAGTGTGGAAAAAACACTTTTTGCACTTGTGATAGTGTTGAAAAACCACTTTTCGCACTTGTGTTAGTGTTGAAAAACCACTTTTCGCACTTGTGTTAGTGTTGAAGAACCACTTTTCGCACTTGTGTTGGTGCAGGAAACCTCTTTTGCACTTGTATTAGTGTGGAAAAAACACTTTTTGCACATGTGCTAGTGTTGAAAAATCACTTTTCGCACTTGTGTTAGTGTTGAAAAACCACTTTTCGCACTTGTGTTAGTGTTGAAAAACCACTTTTCGCACTTGTGTTAGTGTTGAAAAACCACTTTTCGCACTTGTGTTAGTGTTGAAAAACCACTTTTCGCACTTGTGTTGGTGCAGGAAACCACTTTTGCACTTGTATTAGTGTGGAAAAAACACTTTTTGCACTAGTGATAGTGTTGAAAAACCACTTTTCGCACTTGTGTTAGTGTTGAAAAACCACTTTTCGCACTTGTGTTAGTGTTGAAAAACCACTTTTCACACTTGTGTTGGTGCAGGAAACCACTTTTGCACTTGTATTAGTGTGGAAAAAACACTTTTTGCACTTCTGATAGTGTTGAAAAACCACTTTTCGCACTTGTCTTAGTGTTGAAAAACCACTTTTCGCACTTGTGTTAGTGTTGAAAAACTACTTTTCGCACTTGTGTTGAAAAACCACTTTTCGCACTTGTGTTGGTGCAGGAAACCACTTTTGCACTTGTATTAGTGTGGAAAAAACACTTTTTGCACTTGTGATAGTGTTGAAAAACCACTTTTCGCACTTGTATTAGTGTTGAAAAACCACTTTTCGCACTTGTGTTAGTGTTGAAAAACCACTTTTCGCACTTGTGTTGGTGCAGGATACCACTTTTGCACTTGTATTAGTGTGGAAAAACCACTTTTCGCACTTGTGTTAGTGTTGAAAAACCACTTTTTGCACTTGTGTTAGTGTTGAAAAACCACTTTTCGCACTTGTGTTAGTGTTGAAAAACCACTTTTCACACTTGTGTTGGTGCAGGAAACCACTTTTGCACTTGTATTAGTGTGGAAAAAACACTTTTTGCACTTCTGATAGTGTTGAAAAACCACTTTTCGCACTTGTCTTAGTGTTGAAAAACCACTTTTCGCACTTGTGTTAGTGTTGAAAAACTACTTTTCGCACTTGTGTTGAAAAACCACTTTTCGCACTTGTGTTGGTGCAGGAAACCACTTTTGCACTTGTATTAGTGTGGAAAAAACACTTTTTGCACTTGTGATAGTGTTGAAAAACCACTTTTCGCACTTGTATTAGTGTTGAAAAACCACTTTTCGCACTTGTGTTAGTGTTGAAAAACCACTTTTCGCACTTGTGTTGGTGCAGGATACCACTTTTGCACTTGTATTAGTGTGGAAAAACCACTTTTCGCACTTGTGTTAGTGTTGAAAAACCACTTTTTGCACTTGTGTTAGTGTTGAAAAACCACTTTTCACACATGTGTTGGTGCAGGAAACCACTTTTACACTTGTATTAGTGTGGAAAAAACACTTTTTGCACTTGTGATAGTGTTGAAAAACCACTTTTCGCACTTGTGTTAGTGTTGAAAAACCACTTTTCGCACTTGTGTTAGTGTTGAAAAACCACTTTTCGCACTTGTGTTGGTGCAGGAAACCACTTTTGCACTTGTATTAGTGTGGAAAAAACACTTTTTGCACTTGTGATAGTGTTGAAAAACCACTTTTCGCACTTGTGTTAGTGTTGAAAAACCACTTTTCGCACTTGTGTTGGTGCAGGAAACCACTTTTGCACTTGTAATAGTGTGGAAAAACCACTTTTCACTCTTGTGTTAGTGTTGAAAAACCACTTTTCGCACTTGTGTTGGTGCAGGAAACCACTTTTGCACTTGTATTAGTGTGGAAAAAACACTTTTTGCACTTGTGATAGTGTTGAAAAACCACTTTTCGCACTTGTGTTAGTGTTGAAAAACCACTTTTCGCACTTGTGTTAGTGTTGAAAAACCACTTTTCGCACTTGTGTTGGTGCAGGAAACCACTTTTGCACTTGTATTTGTGTGGAAAAAACACTTTTTGCACTTGTGTTAGTGTTGAAAAACCACTTTTCGCACTTGTGTTAGTGTTGAAAAACCACTTTACGCACTTGTGTTAGTGTTGAAAACCCACTTTTCGCACTTGTGTTGGTGCAGGAAACCACTTTTGCACTTGTATTAGTGTGGAAAAAACACTTTTTGCCCTTGTGATAGTGTTGAAAAACCACTTTTCGCACTTGTATTAGTGTGGAAAAACCACTTTTCGCACTTGTGTTAGTGTTGAAAAACCACTTTTCGCACTTGTGTTAGTGTTGAAAAACCACTTTTCGCACTTGTGTTGGTGCAGGATACCACTTTTGCACTTGTATTAGTGTGGAAAAACCACTTTTCGCACGTGTGTTAGTGTTGAAAAACCACTTTTCGCACTTGTGTTAGTGTTGAAAAACCACTTTTCACACATGTGTTGGTGCAGGAAACCACTTTTACACTTGTATTAGTGTGGAAAAAACACTTTTTGCACTTGTGATAGTGTTGAAAAACCACTTTTCGCACTTGTGTTAGTGTTGAAAAACCACTTTTCGCACTTGTGTTAGTGTTGAAGAACCACTTTTCGCACTTGTGTTGGTGCAGGAAACCTCTTTTGCACTTGTATTAGTGTGGAAAAAACACTTTTTGCACATGTGCTAGTGTTGAAAAATCACTTTTCGCACTTGTGTTAGTGTTGAAAAACCACTTTTCGCACTTGTGTTAGTGTTGAAAAACCACTTTTCGCACTTGTGTTAGTGTTGAAAAACCACTTTTCGCACTTGTGTTAGTGTTGAAAAACCACTTTTCGCACTTGTGTTGGTGCAGGAAACCACTTTTGCACTTGTATTAGTGTGGAAAAAACACTTTTTGCACTAGTGATAGTGTTGAAAAACCACTTTTCGCACTTGTGTTAGTGTTGAAAAACCACTTTTCGCACTTGTGTTAGTGTTGAAAAACCACTTTTCACACTTGTGTTGGTGCAGGAAACCACTTTTGCACTTGTATTAGTGTGGAAAAAACACTTTTTGCACTTCTGATAGTGTTGAAAAACCACTTTTCGCACTTGTCTTAGTGTTGAAAAACCACTTTTCGCACTTGTGTTAGTGTTGAAAAACTACTTTTCGCACTTGTGTTGAAAAACCACTTTTCGCACTTGTGTTGGTGCAGGAAACCACTTTTGCACTTGTATTAGTGTGGAAAAAACACTTTTTGCACTTGTGATAGTGTTGAAAAACCACTTTTCGCACTTGTATTAGTGTTGAAAAACCACTTTTCGCACTTGTGTTAGTGTTGAAAAACCACTTTTCGCACTTGTGTTGGTGCAGGATACCACTTTTGCACTTGTATTAGTGTGGAAAAACCACTTTTCGCACTTGTGTTAGTGTTGAAAAACCACTTTTTGCACTTGTGTTAGTGTTGAAAAACCACTTTTCACACATGTGTTGGTGCAGGAAACCACTTTTACACTTGTATTAGTGTGGAAAAAACACTTTTTGCACTTGTGATAGTGTTGAAAAACCACTTTTCGCACTTGTGTTAGTGTTGAAAAACCACTTTTCGCACTTGTGTTAGTGTTGAAAAACCACTTTTCGCACTTGTGTTGGTGCAGGAAACCACTTTTGCACTTGTATTAGTGTGGAAAAAACACTTTTTGCACTTGTGATAGTGTTGAAAAACCACTTTTCGCACTTGTGTTAGTGTTGAAAAACCACTTTTCGCACTTGTGTTGGTGCAGGAAACCACTTTTGCACTTGTAATAGTGTGGAAAAAACACTTTTTGCACTTGTGATAGTGTGGAAAAACCACTTTTCGCACTTGTGTTGGTGTTGAAAAACCACTTTTCGCACTTGTGTTAGTGTTGAAAAACCACTTTTCACACTTGTGTTGGTGCAGGAAACCACTTTTGCACTTGTATTAGTGTGGAAAAAACACTTTTTGCACTTGTGATAGTGTTGAAAAACCACTTTTCGCACTTGTGTTAGTGTTGAAAAACCACTTTTCGCACTTGGTTTAGTGTTGAAAAACCACTTTTCGCACTCGTGTTGGTGCAGGAAACCTCTTTTGCACTTGTATTAGTGTGGAAAAAACACTTTTTGCACATGTGATAGTGTTGAAAAACCACTTTTCGCACTTGTGTTAGTGTTGAAAAACCACTTTTCGCACTTGTGTTAGTGTTGAAAAACCACTTTTCGCACTTGTGTTGGTGCAGGAAACCACTTTTGCACTTGTATTAGTGTGGAAAAAACACTTTTTGCACTTGTGATAGTGTTGAAAAACCACTTTTCGCACTTGTGTTAGTGTTGAAAAACCACTTTTCGCACTTGTGATGGTGCAGGAAACCACTTTTGCACTTGTATAAGTGTGGAGAAAACACTTTTCGCACTTGTGTTAGTGTTGAAAAACCACTTTTCGCACTTGTGTTAGTGTTGAAAAACCACTTTTTGCAATTGTGTTGGTGCAGGAAACCACTTTTGCACTTGTATTAGTGTGGAAAAAACCCTTTTTGCACATGTGATAGTGTTGAAAAACCACTTTTCGCACTTGTGTTAGTGTTGAAAAACCACTTTTCGCACTTGTGTTAGTGTTGAAAAACCACTTTTCACACTTGTGTTGGTGCAGGAAACCACTTTTGCACTTGTATTAGTGTGGAAAAAACACTTTTTGCACTTGTGATATTGTTGAAAAACCACTTTTCGCACTTGTCTTAGTGTTGAAAAACCACTTTTCGCACTTGTGTTAGTGTTGAAAAACTACTTTTCGCACTTGTGTTGAAAAACCACTTTTCGCACTTGTGTTGGTGCAGGAAACCACTTTTGCACTTGTATTAGTGTGGAAAAACCACTTTTCACTCTTGTGTTAGTGTTGAAAAACCACTTTTCGCACTTGTGTTGGTGCAGGAAACCACTTTTGCACTTGTATTAGTGTGGAAAAAACACTTTTTGCACTTGTGATAGTGTTGAAAAACCACTTTTCGCACTTGTGTTAGTGTTGAAAAACCACTTTTCGCACTTGTGTTGGTGCAGGAAACCACTTTTGCACTTGTAATAGTGTGGAAAAAAACACTTTTTGCACATGTGATAGTGTTGAAAAACCACTTTTCGCTCTTGTGTTAGTGTTGAAAAACCACTTTTCGCACTTGTGTTAGTGTTGAAAAACCACTTTTCGCACTTGTGTTGGTGCAGGAAACCACTTTGGCACTTGTATTAGTGTGGAAAAAACACTTTTTGCACTTGTGATAGTGTTGAAAAACCACTTTTTGCACTTGTGTTAGTGTTGAAAAACCACTTTTCGCACTTGTGTTGGTGCAGGAAACCACTTTTGCACTTGTAATAGTGTGGAAAAAACACTTTTTGCACTTGTGATAGTGTGGAAAAACCACTTTTCGCACTTGTGTTGGTGTTGAAAAACCACTTTTCGCACTTGTGTTGGTGCAGGAAACCACTTTTGCACTTGTATTAGTGTGGAAAAAACACTTTTTGCACTTGTGATAGTGTTGAAAAACCTCTTTTCGCACTTGTGTTAGTGTTGAAAAACCACTTTTCGCACTTGTGATGGTGCAGGAAACCACTTTTGCACTTGTATTAGTGTGGAGAAAACACTTTTCGCACTTGTGTTAGTGTTGAAAAACCACTTTTCGCACTTGTGTTAGTGTTGAAAAACCACTTTTTGCACTTGTGTTGGTGCAGGAAACCACTTTTGCACTTGTATTAATGTGGAAAAAACCCTTTTTGCACATGTGATAGTGTTGAAAAACCACTTTTCGCACTTGTGTTAGTGTTGAAAAACCACTTTTCGCACTTGTGTTAGTGTTGAAAAACCACTTTTCACACTTGTGTTGGTGCAGGAAACCACTTTTGCACTTGTATTAGTGTGGAAAAAACACTTTTTGCACTTGTGATAGTGTTGAAAAACCACTTTTCGCACTTGTGTTAGTGTTGAAAAACCACTTTTCGCACTTGTGTTAGTGTTGAAAAACTACTTTTCGCACTTGTGTTGAAAAACCACTTTTCGCACTTGTGTTGGTGCAGGAAACCACTTTTGCACTTGTATTAGTGTGGAAAAACCACTTTTCACTCTTGTGTTAGTGTTGAAAAACCACTTTTCGCACTTGTGTTGGTGCAGGAAACCACTTTTGCACTTGTATTAGTGTGGAAAAAACACTTTTTGCACTTGTGATAGTGTTGAAAAACCACTTTTCGCACTTGTGTTAGTGCTGAAAAACCACTTTTCGCACTTGTGTTAGTGTTGAAAAACCACTTTTCGCACTTGTGTTGGTGCAGGAAACCACTTTTGCACTTGTATTTGTGTGGAAAAAACACTTTTTGCACTTGTGTTAGTGTTGAAAAACCACTTTCCGCACTTGTGTTAGTGTTGAAAAACCACTTTACGCACTTGTGTTAGTGTTGAAAACCCACTTTTCGCACTTGTGTTGGTGCAGGAAACCACTTTTGCACTTGTATTAGTGTGGAAAAAACACTTTTTGCCCTTGTGATAGTGTTGAAAAACCACTTTTCGCACTTGTATTAGTGTGGAAAAACCACTTTTCGCACTTGTGTTAGTGTTGAAAAACCACTTTTCGCACTTGTGTTAGTGTTGAAAAACCACTTTTCGCACTTGTGTTGGTGCAGGATACCACTTTTGCACTTGTATTAGTGTGGAAAAACCACTTTTCGCACGTTTGTTAGTGTTGAAAAACCACTTTTCGCACTTGTGTTAGTGTTGAAAAACCACTTTTCACACATGTGTTGGTGCAGGAAACCACTTTTACACTTGTATTAGTGTGGAAAAAACACTTTTTGCACTTGTGATAGTGTTGAAAAACCACTTTTCGCACTTGTGTTAGTGTTGAAAAACCACTTTTCGCACTTGTGTTAGTGTTGAAGAACCACTTTTCGCACTTGTGTTGGTGCAGGAAACCTCTTTTGCACTTGTATTAGTGTGGAAAAAACACTTTTTGCACATGTGCTAGTGTTGAAAAATCACTTTTCGCACTTGTGTTAGTGTTGAAAAACCACTTTTCGCACTTGTGTTAGTGTTGAAAAACCACTTTTCGCACTTGTGTTAGTGTTGAAAAACCACTTTTCGCACTTGTGTTGGTGCAGGAAACCACTTTTGCACTTGTATTAGTGTGGAAAAAACACTTTTTGCACTAGTGATAGTGTTGAAAAACCACTTTTCGCACTTGTGTTAGTGTTGAAAAACCACTTTTCGCACTTGTGTTAGTGTTGAAAAACCACTTTTCACACTTGTGTTGGTGCAGGAAACCACTTTTGCACTTGTATTAGTGTGGAAAAAACACTTTTTGCACTTGTGATAGTGTTGAAAAACCACTTTTCGCACTTGTCTTAGTGTTGAAAAACCACTTTTCGCACTTGTGTTAGTGTTGAAAAACTACTTTTCGCACTTGTGTTGAAAAACCACTTTTCGCACTTGTGTTGGTGCAGGAAACCACTTTTGCACTTGTATTAGTGTGGAAAAACCACTTTTCACTCTTGTGTTAGTGTTGAAAAACCACTTTTCGCACTTGTGTTGGTGCAGGAAACCACTTTTGCACTTGTATTAGTGTGGAAAAAACACTTTTTGCACTTGTGATAGTGTTGAAAAACCACTTTTCGCACTTGTGTTAGTGTTGAAAAACCACTTTTCGCACTTGTGTTGGTGCAGGAAACCACTTTTGCACTTGTATTAGTGTGGAAAAAACACTTTTTGCACTTGTGATAGTGTTGAAAAACCACTTTTCGCACTTGTGTTAGTGTTGAAAAACCACTTTTCGCACTTGTGTTGGTGCAGGAAACCACTTTTGCACTTGTAATAGTGTGGAAAAAAACACTTTTTGCACATGTGATAGTGTTGAAAAACCACTTTTCGCACTTGTGTTAGTGTTGAAAAACCACTTTTCGCACTTGTGTTGGTGCAGGAAACCACTTTTGCACTTGTGTTAGTGTTGAAAAACCACTTTTCGCACTTGTGTTGGTGCAGGAAACCACTTTTGCACTTGTATTAGTGTGGAAAAAACACTTTTTGCACTTGTGATAGTGTTGAAAAACCACTTTTCGCACTTTTGTTAGTGTTGAAAAACCACTTTTCGCACTTGTGTTAGTGTTGAAAAACCACTTTTTGCACTTGTGTTGGTGCAGGAAACCACTTTTGCACTTGTATTAGTGTGGAAAAAACCCTTTTTGCACATGTGATAGTGTTGAAAAACCACTTTTCGCACTTGTGTTAGTGTTGAAAAACCACTTTTCGCACTTGTGTTAGTGTTGAAAAACCACTTTTCACACTTGTGTTGGTGCAGGAAACCACTTTTGCACTTGTATTAGTGTGGAAAAAACACTTTTTGCACTTGTGATAGTGTTGAAAAACCACTTTTCGCACTTGTGTTAGTGTTGAAAAACCACTTTTCGCACTTGTGTTAGTGTTGAAAAACTACTTTTCGCACTTGTGTTGAAAAACCACTTTTCGCACTTGTGTTGGTGCAGGAAACCACTTTTGCACTTGTATTAGTGTGGAAAAACCACTTTTCACTCTTGTGTTAGTGTTGAAAAACCACTTTTCGCACTTGTGTTGGTGCAGGAAACCACTTTTGCACTTGTATTAGTGTGGAAAAAACACTTTTTGCACTTGTGATAGTGTTGAAAAACCACTTTTCGCACTTGTATTAGTGTTGAAAAACCACTTTTCGCACTTGTGTTAGTGTTGAAAAACCACTTTTCGCACTTGTGTTGGTGCAGGATACCACTTTTGCACTTGTATTAGTGTGGAAAAACCACTTTTCGCACTTGT
This sequence comes from Myxine glutinosa, assembly GCF_964187855.1. Classification (NCBI taxonomy): domain Eukaryota; kingdom Metazoa; phylum Chordata; class Myxini; order Myxiniformes; family Myxinidae; genus Myxine; species Myxine glutinosa. The sequence continues at coordinate 80,007 of NW_027617434.1, forward strand.
GTTAGTGTTGAAAAACCACTTTTTGCACTTATGTCAGTGTTGAAAAACCACTTTTCACACATGTGTTGGTGCAGGAAACCACTTTTACACTTGTATTAGTGTGGAAAAAACACTTTTTGCACTTGTGATAGTGTTGAAAAACCACTTTTCGCACTTGTGTTAGTGTTGAAAAACCACTTTTCGCACTTGTGTTAGTGTTGAAAAACCACTTTTCGCACTTGTGTTGGTGCAGGAAACCACTTTTGCACTTGTATTAGTGTGGAAAAAACACTTTTTGCACTTGTGATAGTGTTGAAAAACCACTTTTCGCACTTGTGTTAGTGTTGAAAAACCACTTTTCGCACTTGTGTTGGTGCAGGAAACCACTTTTGCACTTGTAATAGTGTGGAAAAAACACTTTTTGCACTTGTGATAGTGTGGAAAAACCACTTTTCGCACTTGTGTTGGTGTTGAAAAACCACTTTTCGCACTTGTGTTAGTGTTGAAAAACCACTTTTCACACTTGTGTTGGTGCAGGAAACCACTTTTGCACTTGTATTAGTGTGGAAAAAACACTTTTTGCACTTGTGATAGTGTTGAAAAACCACTTTTCGCACTTGTATTAGTGTTGAAAAACCACTTTTCGCACTTGTGTTAGTGTTGAAAAACCACTTTTCGCACTTGTGTTGGTGCAGGATACCACTTTTGCACTTGTATTAGTGTGGAAAAACCACTTTTCACTCTTGTGTTAGTGTTGAAAAACCACTTTTCGCACTTGTGTTGGTGCAGGAAACCACTTTTGCACTTGTATTAGTGTGGAAAAAACACTTTTTGCACTTGTGATAGTGTTGAAAAACCACTTTTCGCACTTGTATTAGTGTTGAAAAACCACTTTTCGCACTTGTGTTAGTGTTGAAAAACCACTTTTCGCACTTGTGTTGGTGCAGGATACCACTTTTGCACTTGTATTAGTGTGGAAAAACCACTTTTCGCACTTGTGTTAGTGTTGAAAAACCACTTTTTGCACTTATGTTAGTGTTGAAAAACCACTTTTCACACATGTGTTGGTGCAGGAAACCACTTTTACACTTGTATTAGTGTGGAAAAAACACTTTTTGCACTTGTGATAGTGTTGAAAAACCACTTTTCGCACTTGTGTTAGTGTTGAAAAACCACTTTTCGCACTTGTGTTAGTGTTGAAAAACCACTTTTCGCACTTGTGTTGGTGCAGGAAACCACTTTTGCACTTGTATTAGTGTGGAAAAAACACTTTTTGCACTTGTGATAGTGTTGAAAAACCACTTTTCGCACTTGTGTTAGTGTTGAAAAACCACTTTTCGCACTTGTGTTGGTGCAGGAAACCACTTTTGCACTTGTAATAGTGTGGAAAAAACACTTTTTGCACTTGTGATAGTGTGGAAAAACCACTTTTCGCACTTGTGTTGGTGTTGAAAAACCACTTTTCGCACTTGTGTTAGTGTTGAAAAACCACTTTTCACACTTGTGTTGGTGCAGGAAACCACTTTTGCACTTGTATTAGTGTGGAAAAAACACTTTTTGCACTTGTGATAGTGTTGAAAAACCACTTTTCGCACTTGTGTTAGTGTTGAAAAACCACTTTTCGCACTTGGTTTAGTGTTGAAAAACCACTTTTCGCACTCGTGTTGGTGCAGGAAACCTCTTTTGCACTTGTATTAGTGTGGAAAAAACACTTTTTGCACATGTGATAGTGTTGAAAAACCACTTTTCGCACTTGTGTTAGTGTTGAAAAACCACTTTTCGCACTTGTGTTAGTGTTGAAAAACCACTTTTCGCACTTGTGTTGGTGCAGGAAACCACTTTTGCACTTGTATTAGTGTGGAAAAAACACTTTTTGCACTTGTGATAGTGTTGAAAAACCACTTTTCGCACTTGTGTTAGTGTTGAAAAACCACTTTTCGCACTTGTGATGGTGCAGGAAACCACTTTTGCACTTGTATAAGTGTGGAGAAAACACTTTTCGCACTTGTGTTAGTGTTGAAAAACCACTTTTCGCACTTGTGTTAGTGTTGAAAAACCACTTTTTGCACTTGTGTTGGTGCAGGAAACCACTTTTGCACTTGTATTAGTGTGGAAAAAACCCTTTTTGCACATGTGATAGTGTTGAAAAACCACTTTTCGCACTTGTGTTAGTGTTGAAAAACCACTTTTCGCACTTATGTTAGTGTTGAAAAACCACTTTTCACACTTGTGTTGGTGCAGGAAACCACTTTTGCACTTGTATTAGTGTGGAAAAAACACTTTTTGCACTTGTGATAGTGTTGAAAAACCACTTTTCGCACTTGTCTTAGTGTTGAAAAACCACTTTTCGCACTTGTGTTATTGTTGAAAAACTACTTTTCGCACTTGTGTTGAAAAACCACTTTTCGCACTTGTGTTGGTGCAGGAAACCACTTTTGCACTTGTATTAGTGTGGAAAAACCACTTTTCACTCTTGTGTTAGTGTTGAAAAACCACTTTTCGCACTTGTGTTGGTGCAGGAAACCACTTTTGCACTTGTATTAGTGTGGAAAAAACACTTTTTGCACTTGTGATAGTGTTGAAAAACCACTTTTCGCACTTGTGTTAGTGTTGAAAAATCACTTTTCGCACTTGTGTTGGTGCAGGAAACCACTTTTGCACTTGTAATAGTGTGGGAAAAAACACTTTTTGCACATGTGATAGTGTTGAAAAACCACTTTTCGCACTTGTGTTAGTGTTGAAAAACCACTTTTCGCACTTGTGTTAGTGTTGAAAAACCACTTTTCGCACTTGTGTTGGTGCAGGAAACCACTTTGGCACTTGTATTAGTGTGGAAAAAACACTTTTTGCACTTGTGATAGTGTTGAAAAACCACTTTTTGCACTTGTGTTAGTGTTGAAAAACCACTTTTCGCAATTGTGTTGGTGCAGGAAACCACTTTTGCACTTGTAATAGTGTGGAAAAAACACTTTTTGCACTTGTGATAGTGTTGAAAAACCACTTTTCGCACTTGTGTTAGTGTTGAAAAACCACTTTTCGCACTTGTGATGGTGCAGGAAACCACTTTTGCACTTGTATAAGTGTGGAGAAAACACTTTTCGCACTTGTGTTAGTGTTGAAAAACCACTTTTCGCACTTGTGTTAGTGTTGAAAAACCACTTTTTGCACTTGTGTTGGTGCAGGAAACCACTTTTGCACTTGTATTAGTGTGGAAAAAACCCTTTTTGCACATGTGATAGTGTTGAAAAACCACTTTTCGCACTTGTGTTAGTGTTGAAAAACCACTTTTCGCACTTGTGTTAGTGTTGAAAAACCACTTTTCACACTTGTGTTGGTGCAGGAAACCACTTTTGCACTTGTATTAGTGTGGAAAAAACACTTTTTGCACTTGTGATAGTGTTGAAAAACCACTTTTCGCACTTGTGTTAGTGTTGAAAAACCACTTTTCGCACTTGGTTTAGTGTTGAAAAACCACTTTTCGCACTCGTGTTGGTGCAGGAAACCTCTTTTGCACTTGTATTAGTGTGGAAAAAACACTTTTTGCACATGTGATAGTGTTGAAAAACCACTTTTCGCACTTGTGTTAGTGTTGAAAAACCACTTTTCGCACTTGTGTTAGTGTTGAAAAACCACTTTTCGCACTTGTGTTGGTGCAGGAAACCACTTTTGCACTTGTATTAGTGTGGAAAAAACACTTTTTGCACTTGTGATAGTGTTGAAAAACCACTTTTCGCACTTGTGTTAGTGTTGAAAAACCACTTTTCGCACTTGTGATGGTGCAGGAAACCACTTTTGCACTTGTATAAGTGTGGAGAAAACACTTTTCGCACTTGTGTTAGTGTTGAAAAACCACTTTTCGCACTTGTGTTAGTGTTGAAAAACCACTTTTTGCACTTGTGTTGGTGCAGGAAACCACTTTTGCACTTGTATTAGTGTGGAAAAAACCCTTTTTGCACATGTGATAGTGTTGAAAAACCACTTTTCGCACTTGTGTTAGTGTTGAAAAACCACTTTTCGCACTTATGTTAGTGTTGAAAAACCACTTTTCACACTTGTGTTGGTGCAGGAAACCACTTTTGCACTTGTATTAGTGTGGAAAAAACACTTTTTGCACTTGTGATAGTGTTGAAAAACCACTTTTCGCACTTGTCTTAGTGTTGAAAAACCACTTTTCGCACTTGTGTTATTGTTGAAAAACTACTTTTCGCACTTGTGTTGAAAAACCACTTTTCGCACTTGTGTTGGTGCAGGAAACCACTTTTGCACTTGTATTAGTGTGGAAAAACCACTTTTCACTCTTGTGTTAGTGTTGAAAAACCACTTTTCGCACTTGTGTTGGTGCAGGAAACCACTTTTGCACTTGTATTAGTGTGGAAAAAACACTTTTTGCACTTGTGATAGTGTTGAAAAACCACTTTTCGCACTTGTGTTAGTGTTGAAAAAGCACTTTTCGCACTTGTGTTGGTGCAGGAAACCACTTTTGCACTTGTAATAGTGTGGAAAAAAACACTTTTTGCACATGTGATAGTGTTGAAAAACCACTTTTCGCACTTGTGTTAGTGTTGAAAAACCACTTTTCGCACTTGTGTTAGTGTTGAAAAACCACTTTTCGCACTTGTGTTGGTGCAGGAAACCACTTTGGCACTTGTATTAGTGTGGAAAAAACACTTTTTGCACTTGTGATAGTGTTGAAAAACCACTTTTTGCACTTGTGTTAGTGTTGAAAAACCACTTTTCGCAATTGTGTTGGTGCAGGAAACCACTTTTGCACTTGTAATAGTGTGGAAAAAACACTTTTTGCACTTGTGATAGTGTTGAAAAACCACTTTTCGCACTTGTGTTAGTGTTGAAAAACCACTTTTCGCACTTGTGATGGTGCAGGAAACCACTTTTGCACTTGTATAAGTGTGGAGAAAACACTTTTCGCACTTGTGTTAGTGTTGAAAAACCACTTTTCGCACTTGTGTTAGTGTTGAAAAACCACTTTTTGCACTTGTGTTGGTGCAGGAAACCACTTTTGCACTTGTATTAGTGTGGAAAAAACCCTTTTTGCACATGTGATAGTGTTGAAAAACCACTTTTCGCACTTGTGTTAGTGTTGAAAAACCACTTTTCGCACTTGTGTTAGTGTTGAAAAACCACTTTTCACACTTGTGTTGGTGCAGGAAACCACTTTTGCACTTGTATTAGTGTGGAAAAAACACTTTTTGCACTTGTGATAGTGTTGAAAAACAACTTTTCGCACTTGTCTTAGTGTTGAAAAACCACTTTTCGCACTTGTGTTAGTGTTGAAAAACTACTTATCGCAATTGTGTTGAAAAACCACTTTTCGCACTTGTGTTGGTGCAGGAAACCACTTTTGCACTTGTATTAGTGTGGAAAAACCACTTTTCACTCTTGTGTTAGTGTTGAAAAACCACTTTTCGCACTTGTGTTGGTGCAGGAAACCACTTTTGCACTTGTATTAGTGTGGAAAAAACACTTTTTGCACTTGTGATAGTGTTGAAAAACCACTTTTCGCACTTGTGTTAGTGTTGAAAAACCACTTTTCGCACTTGTGTTGGTGCAGGAAACCACTTTTGCACTTGTAATAGTGTGGAAAAAAACACTTTTTGCACATGTGATAGTGTTGAAAAACCACTTTTCGCACTTGTGTTAGTGTTGAAAAACCACTTTTCGCACTTGTGTTAGTGTTGAAAAACCACTTTTCGCACTTGTGTTGGTGCAGGAAACCACTTTGGCACTTGTATTAGTGTGGAAAAAACACTTTTTGCACTTGTGATAGTGTTGAAAAACCACTTTTTGCACTTGTGTTAGTGTTGAAAAACCACTTTTCGCACTTGTGTTGGTGCAGGAAACCACTTTTGCACTTGTAATAGTGTGGAAAAAACACTTTTTGCACTTGTGATAGTGTGGAAAAACCACTTTTCGCACTTGTGTTGGTGTTGAAAAACCACTTTTCGCACTTGTGTTGGTGCAGGAAACCACTTTTGCACTTGTATTAGTGTGGAAAAAACACTTTTTGCACTTGTGATAGTGTTGAAAAACCTCTTTTCGCACTTGTGTTAGTGTTGAAAAACCACTTTTCGCACTTGTGATGGTGCAGGAAACCACTTTTGCACTTGTATTAGTGTGGAGAAAACACTTTTCGCACTTGTGTTAGTGTTGAAAAACCACTTTTCGCACTTGTGTTAGTGTTGAAAAACCACTTTTTGCACTTGTGTTGGTGCAGGAAACCACTTTTGCACTTGTATTAGTGTGGAAAAAACCCTTTTTGCACATGTGATAGTGTTGAAAAACCACTTTTCGCACTTGTGTTAGTGTTGAAAAACCACTTTTCGCACTTGTGTTAGTGTTGAAAAACCACTTTTCACACTTGTGTTGGTGCAGGAAACCACTTTTGCACTTGTATTAGTGTGGAAAAAACACTTTTTGCACTTGTGATAGTGTTGAAAAACCACTTTTCGCACTTGTGTTAGTGTTGAAAAACCACTTTTCGCACTTGTGTTAGTGTTGAAAAACTACTTTTCGCACTTGTGTTGAAAAACCACTTTTCGCACTTGTGTTGGTGCAGGAAACCACTTTTGCACTTGTATTAGTGTGGAAAAACCACTTTTCACTCTTGTGTTAGTGTTGAAAAACCACTTTTCGCACTTGTGTTGGTGCAGGAAACCACTTTTGCACTTGTATTAGTGTGGAAAAAACACTTTTTGCACTTGTGATAGTGTTGAAAAACCACTTTTCGCACTTGTGTTAGTGTTGAAAAACCACTTTTCGCACTTGTGTTAGTGTTGAAAAACCACTTTTCGCACTTGTGTTGGTGCAGGAAACCACTTTTGCACTTGTATTTGTGTGGAAAAAACACTTTTTGCACTTGTGTTAGTGTTGAAAAACCACTTTTCGCACTTGTGTTAGTGTTGAAAAACCACTTTACGCACTTGTGTTAGTGTTGAAAACCCACTTTTCGCACTTGTGTTGGTGCAGGAAACCACTTTTGCACTTGTATTAGTGTGGAAAAAACACTTTTTGCCCTTGTGATAGTGTTGAAAAACCACTTTTCGCACTTGTATTAGTGTGGAAAAACCACTTTTCGCACTTGTGTTAGTGTTGAAAAACCACTTTTCGCACTTGTGTTAGTGTTGAAAAACCACTTTTCGCACTTGTGTTGGTGCAGGATACCACTTTTGCACTTGTATTAGTGTGGAAAAACCACTTTTCGCACGTGTGTTAGTGTTGAAAAACCACTTTTCGCACTTGTGTTAGTGTTGAAAAACCACTTTTCACACATGTGTTGGTGCAGGAAACCACTTTTACACTTGTATTAGTGTGGAAAAAACACTTTTTGCACTTGTGATAGTGTTGAAAAACCACTTTTCGCACTTGTGTTAGTGTTGAAAAACCACTTTTCGCACTTGTGTTAGTGTTGAAGAACCACTTTTCGCACTTGTGTTGGTGCAGGAAACCTCTTTTGCACTTGTATTAGTGTGGAAAAAACACTTTTTGCACATGTGCTAGTGTTGGAAAATCACTTTTCGCACTTGTGTTAGTGTTGAAAAACCACTTTTCGCACTTGTGTTGGTGCAGGAAACCACTTTTGCACTTGTAATAGTGTGGAAAAAAACACTTTTTGCACATGTGATAGTGTTGAAAAACCACTTTTCGCACTTGTGTTAGTGTTGAAAACCACTTTTCGCACTTGTGTTAGTGTTGAAAAACCACTTTTCGCACTTGTGTTGGTGCAGGAAACCACTTTGGCACTTGTATTAGTGTGGAAAAAACACTTTTTGCACTTGTGATAGTGTTGAAAAACCACTTTTTGCACTTGTGTTAGTGTTGAAAAACCACTTTTCGCACTTGTGTTGGTGCAGGAAACCACTTTTGCACTTGTAATAGTGTGGAAAAAACACTTTTTGCACTTGTGATAGTGTGGAAAAACCACTTTTCGCACTTGTGTTGGTGTTGAAAAACCACTTTTCGCACTTGTGTTGGTGCAGGAAACCACTTTTGCACTTGTATTAGTGTGGAAAAAACACTTTTTGCACTTGTGATAGTGTTGAAAAACCTCTTTTCGCACTTGTGTTAGTGTTGAAAAACCACTTTTCGCACTTGTGATGGTGCAGGAAACCACTTTTGCACTTGTATTAGTGTGGAGAAAACACTTTTCGCACTTGTGTTAGTGTTGAAAAACCACTTTTCGCACTTGTGTTAGTGTTGAAAAACCACTTTTTGCACTTGTGTTGGTGCAGGAAACCACTTTTGCACTTGTATTAGTGTGGAAAAAACCCTTTTTGCACATGTGATAGTGTTGAAAAACCACTTTTCGCACTTGTGTTAGTGTTGAAAAACCACTTTTCGCACTTGTGTTAGTGTTGAAAAACCACTTTTCACACTTGTGTTGGTGCAGGAAACCACTTTTGCACTTGTATTAGTGTGGAAAAAAACACTTTTTGCACTTGTGATAGTGTTGAAAAACCACTTTTCGCACTTGTGTTAGTGTTGAAAAACCACTTTTCGCACTTGTGTTAGTGTTGAAAAACTACTTTTCGCACTTGTGTTGAAAAACCACTTTTCGCACTTGTGTTGGTGCAGGAAACCACTTTTGCACTTGTATTAGTGTGGAAAAACCACTTTTCACTCTTGTGTTAGTGTTGAAAAACCACTTTTCGCACTTGTGTTGGTGCAGGAAACCACTTTTGCACTTGTATTAGTGTGGAAAAAACACTTTTTGCACTTGTGATAGTGTTGAAAAACCACTTTTCGCACTTGTGTTAGTGTTGAAAAACCACTTTTCGCACTTGTGTTAGTGTTGAAAAACCACTTTTCGCACTTGTGTTGGTGCAGGAAACCACTTTTGCACTTGTATTTGTGTGGAAAAAAACACTTTTTGCACTTGTGTTAGTGTTGAAAAACCACTTTTCGCACTTGTGTTAGTGTTGAAAAACCACTTTACGCACTTGTGTTAGTGTTGAAAACCCACTTTTCGCACTTGTGTTGGTGCAGGAAACCACTTTTGCACTTGTATTAGTGTGGAAAAAACACTTTTTGCCCTTGTGATAGTGTTGAAAAACCACTTTTCGCACTTGTATTAGTGTGGAAAAACCACTTTTCGCACTTGTGTTAGTGTTGAAAAACCACTTTTCGCACTTGTGTTAGTGTTGAAAAACCACTTTTCGCACTTGTGTTGGTGCAGGATACCACTTTTGCACTTGTATTAGTGTGGAAAAACCACTTTTCGCACGTGTGTTAGTGTTGAAAAACCACTTTTCGCACTTGTGTTAGTGTTGAAAAACCACTTTTCACACATGTGTTGGTGCAGGAAACCACTTTTACACTTGTATTAGTGTGGAAAAAACACTTTTTGCACTTGTGATAGTGTTGAAAATACCACTTTTCGCACTTGTGTTAGTGTTGAAAAACCACTTTTCGCACTTGTGTTAGTGTTGAAGAACCACTTTTCGCACTTGTGTTGGTGCAGGAAACCTCTTTTGCACTTGTATTAGTGTGGAAAAAACACTTTTTGCACATGTGCTAGTGTTGAAAAATCACTTTTCGCACTTGTGTTAGTGTTGAAAAACCACTTTTCGCACTTGTGTTAGTGTTGAAAAACCACTTTTCGCACTTGTGTTAGTGTTGAAAAACCACTTTTCGCACTTGTGTTGGTGCAGGAAACCACTTTTGCACTTGTATTAGTGTGGAAAAAACACTTTTTGCACTAGTGATAGTGTTGAAAAACAACTTTTCGCACTTGTGTTAGTGTTGAAAAACCACTTTTCGCACTTGTGATGGTGCAGGAAACCACTTTTGCACTTGTATTAGTGTGGAGAAAACACTTTTCGCACTTGTGTTAGTGTTGTAAAACCACTTTTTGCACTTGTTTTAGTGTTGAAAAACCACTTTTCGCACTTGTGTTGGTGCAGGAAACCACTTTTGCACTTGTGTTAGTGTTGAAAAACCACTTTTCGCACTTGTGTTGGTGCAGGAAACCACTTTTGCACTTGTATTAGTGTGGAAAAAACACTTTTTGCACTTGTGATAGTGTTGAAAAACCACTTTTCGCACTTTTGTTAGTGTTGAAAAACCACTTTTCGCACTTGTGTTAGTGTTGAAAAACCACTTTTTGCACTTGTGTTGGTGCAGGAAACCACTTTTGCACTTGTATTAGTGTGGAAAAAACCCTTTTTGCACATGTGATAGTGTTGAAAAACCACTTTTCGCACTTGTGTTAGTGTTGAAAAACCACTTTTCGCACTTGTGTTAGTGTTGAAAAACCACTTTTCACACTTGTGTTGGTGCAGGAAACCACTTTTGCACTTGTATTAGTGTGGAAAAAACACTTTTTGCACTTGTGATAGTGTTGAAAAACCACTTTTCGCACTTGTGTTAGTGTTGAAAAACCACTTTTCGCACTTGTGTTAGTGTTGAAAAACTACTTTTCGCACTTGTGTTGAAAAACCACTTTTCGCACTTGTGTTGGTGCAGGAAACCACTTTTGCACTTGTATTAGTGTGGAAAAACCACTTTTCACTCTTGTGTTAGTGTTGAAAAACCACTTTTCGCACTTGTGTTGGTGCAGGAAACCACTTTTGCACTTGTATTAGTGTGGAAAAAACACTTTTTGCACTTGTGATAGTGTTGAAAAACCACTTTTCGCACTTGTGTTAGTGTTGAAAAACCACTTTTCGCACTTGTGTTAGTGTTGAAAAACCACTTTTCGCACTTGTGTTGGTGCAGGAAACCACTTTTGCACTTGTATTTGTGTGGAAAAAACACTTTTTGCACTTGTGTTAGTGTTGAAAAAACCACTTTTCGCACTTGTGTTAGTGTTGAAAAACCACTTTACGCACTTGTGTTAGTGTTGAAAACCCACTTTTCGCACTTGTGTTGGTGCAGGAAACCACTTTTGCACTTGTATTAGTGTGGAAAAAACACTTTTTGCCCTTGTGATAGTGTTGAAAAACCACTTTTCGCACTTGTATTAGTGTGGAAAAACCACTTTTCGCACTTGTGTTAGTGTTGAAAAACCACTTTTCGCACTTGTGTTAGTGTTGAAAAACCACTTTTCGCACTTGTGTTGGTGCAGGATACCACTTTTGCACTTGTATTAGTGTGGAAAAACCACTTTTCGCACGTGTGTTAGTGTTGAAAAACCACTTTTCGCACTTGTGTTAGTGTTGAAAAACCACTTTTCACACATGTGTTGGTGCAGGAAACCACTTTTACACTTGTATTAGTGTGGAAAAAACACTTTTTGCACTTGTGATAGTGTTGAAAAACCACTTTTCGCACTTGTGTTAGTGTTGAAAAACCACTTTTCGCACTTGTGTTAGTGTTGAAGAACCACTTTTCGCACTTGTGTTGGTGCAGGAAACCTCTTTTGCACTTGTATTAGTGTGGAAAAAACACTTTTTGCACATGTGCTAGTGTTGAAAAATCACTTTTCGCACTTGTGTTAGTGTTGAAAAACCACTTTTCGCACTTGTGTTAGTGTTGAAAAACCACTTTTCGCACTTGTGTTAGTGTTGAAAAACCACTTTTCGCACTTGTGTTGGTGCAGGAAACCACTTTTGCACTTGTATTAGTGTGGAAAAAACACTTTTTGCACTAGTGATAGTGTTGAAAAACAACTTTTCGCACTTGTGTTAGTGTTGAAAAACCACTTTTCGCACTTGTGATGGTGCAGGAAACCACTTTTGCACTTGTATTAGTGTGGAGAAAACACTTTTCGCACTTGTGTTAGTGTTGTAAAACCACTTTTTGCACTTGTTTTAGTGTTGAAAAACCACTTTTCGCACTTGTGTTGGTGCAGGAAACCACTTTTGCACTTGTGTTAGTGTTGAAAAACCACTTTTCGCACTTGTGTTGGTGCAGGAAACCACTTTTGCACTTGTATTAGTGTGGAAAAAACACTTTTTGCACTTGTGATAGTGTTGAAAAACCACTTTTCGCACTTTTGTTAGTGTTGAAAAACCACTTTTCGCACTTGTGTTAGTGTTGAAAAACCACTTTTTGCACTTGTGTTGGTGCAGGAAACCACTTTTGCACTTGTATTAGTGTGGAAAAAACCCTTTTTGCACATGTGATAGTGTTGAAAAACCACTTTTCGCACTTGTGTTAGTGTTGAAAAACCACTTTTCGCACTTGTGTTAGTGTTGAAAAACCACTTTTCACACTTGTGTTGGTGCAGGAAACCACTTTTGCACTTGTATTAGTGTGGAAAAAACACTTTTTGCACTTGTGATAGTGTTGAAAAACCACTTTTCGCACTTGTGTTAGTGTTGATAAACCACTTTTCGCACTTGTGTTAGTGTTGAAAAACTACTTTTCGCACTTGTGTTGAAAAACCACTTTTCGCACTTGTGTTGGTGCAGGAAACCACTTTTGCACTTGTATTAGTGTGGAAAAACCACTTTTCACTCTTGTGTTAGTGTTGAAAAACCACTTTTCGCACTTGTGTTGGTGCAGGAAACCACTTTTGCACTTGTATTAGTGTGGAAAAAACACTTTTTGCACTTGTGATAGTGTTGAAAAACCACTTTTCGCACTTGTATTAGTGTTGAAAAACCACTTTTCGCACTTGTGTTAGTGTTGAAAAACCACTTTTCGCACTTGTGTTGGTGCAGGATACCACTTTTGCACTTGTATTAGTGTGGAAAAACCACTTTTCGCACTTGTGTTAGTGTTGAAAAACCACTTTTTGCACTTGTGTTAGTGTTGAAAAACCACTTTTCACACATGTGTTGGTGCAGGAAACCACTTTTACACTTGTATTAGTGTGGAAAAAACACTTTTTGCACTTGTGATAGTGTTGAAAAATCACTTTTCGCACTTGTGTTAGTGTTGAAAAACCACTTTTCGCACTTGTGTTAGTGTTGAAAAACCACTTTTCGCACTTGTGTTGGTGCAGGAAACCACTTTTGCACTTGTATTAGTGTGGAAAAAACACTTTTTGCACTTGTGATAGTGTTGAAAAACCACTTTTCGCACTTGTGTTAGTGTTGAAAAACCACTTTTCGCACTTGTGTTGGTGCAGGAAACCACTTTTGCACTTGTAATAGTGTGGAAAAAACACTTTTTGCACTTGTGATAGTGTGGAAAAACCACTTTTCGCACTTGTGTTGGTGTTGAAAAACCACTTTTCGCACTTGTGTTAGTGTTGAAAAACCACTTTTCACACTTGTGTTGGTGCAGGAAACCACTTTTGCACTTGTATTAGTGTGGAAAAAACACTTTTTGCACTTGTGATAGTGTTGAAAAACCACTTTTCGCACTTGTGTTAGTGTTGAAAAACCACTTTTCGCACTTGGTTTAGTGTTGAAAAACCACTTTTCGCACTCGTGTTGGTGCAGGAAACCTCTTTTGCACTTGTATTAGTGTGGAAAAAACACTTTTTGCACATGTGATAGTGTTGAAAAACCACTTTTCGCACTTGTGTTAGTGTTGAAAAACCACTTTTCGCACTTGTGTTAGTGTTGAAAAACCACTTTTCGCACTTGTGTTGGTGCAGGAAACCACTTTTGCACTTGTATTAGTGTGGAAAAAACACTTTTTGCACTTGTGATAGTGTTGAAAAACCACTTTTCGCACTTGTGTTAGTGTTGAAAAACCACTTTTCGCACTTGTGATGGTGCAGGAAACCACTTTTGCACTTGTATAAGTGTGGAGAAAACACTTTTCGCACTTGTGTTAGTGTTGAAAAACCACTTTTCGCACTTGTGTTAGTGTTGAAAAACCACTTTTTGCACTTGTGTTGGTGCAGGAAACCACTTTTGCACTTGTATTAGTGTGGAAAAAACCCTTTTTGCACATGTGATAGTGTTGAAAAACCACTTTTCGCACTTGTGTTAGTGTTGAAAAACCACTTTTCGCACTTGTGTTAGTGTTGAAAAACCACTTTTCACACTTGTGTTGGTGCAGGAAACCACTTTTGCACTTGTATTAGTGTGGAAAAAACACTTTTTGCACTTGTGATAGTGTTGAAAAACCACTTTTCGTACTTGTCTTAGTGTTGAAAAACCACTTTTCGCACTTGTGTTAGTGTTTAAAAACTACTTTTCGCACTTGTGTTTAAAAACCACTTTTCGCACTTGTGTTGGTGCAGGAAACCACTTTTGCACTTGTATTAGTGTGGAAAAACCACTTTTCACTCTTGTGTTAGTGTTGAAAAACCACTTTTCGCACTTGTGTTGGTGCAGGAAACCACTTTTGCACTTGTATTAGTGTGGAAAAAACACTTTTTGCACTTGTGATAGTGTTGAAAAACCACTTTTCGCACTTGTGTTAGTGTTGAAAAACCACTTTTCGCACTTGTGTTGGTGCAGGAAACCACTTTTGCACTTGTAATAGTGTGGAAAAAAACACTTTTTGCACATGTGATAGTGTTGAAAAACCACTTTTCGCACTTGTGTTAGTGTTGAAAAACCACTTTTCGCACTTGTGTTAGTGTTGAAAAACCACTTTTCGCACTTGTGTTGGTGCAGGAAACCACTTTGGCACTTGTATTAGTGTGGAAAAAACACTTTTTGCACTTGTGATAGTGTTGAAAAACCACTTTTTGCACTTGTGTTAGTGTTGAAAAACCACTTTTCGCACTTGTGTTGGTGCAGGAAACCACTTTTGCACTTGTAATAGTGTGGAAAAAACACTTTTTGCACTTGTGATAGTGTGGAAAAACCACTTTTCGCACTTGTGTTGATGTTGAAAAACCACTTTTCGCACTTGTGTTGGTGCAGGAAACCACTTTTGCACTTGTATTAGTGTGGAAAAAACACTTTTTGCACTTGTGATAGTGTTGAAAAACCACTTTTTGCACTTGTGTTAGTGTTGAAAAACCACTTTTCGCACTTGGTTTAGTGTTGAAAAACCACTTTTCGCACTCTTGTTGGTGCAGGAAACCTCTTTTGCACTTGTATTAGTGTGGAAAAAACACTTTTTGCACATGTGATAGTGTTGAAAAACCACTTTTCGCACTTGTGTTAGTGTTGAAAAACCACTTTTCGCACTTGTGTTAGTGTTGAAAAACCACTTTTCGCACTTATGTTGGTGCAGGAAACCACTTTTGCACTTGTAATAGTGTGGAAAAAACACTTTTTGCACTTGTGATAGTGTGGAAAAACCACTTTTCGCACTTGTGTTGGTGTTGAAAAACCACTTTTCGCACTTGTGTTGGTGCAGGAAACCACTTGTGCACTTGTATTAGTGTGGAAAAAACACTTTTTGCACTTGTGATAGTGTTGAAAAACCACTTTTCGCACTTGTGTTAGTGTTGAAAAACCACTTTTCGCACTTGGTTTAGTGTTGAAAAACCACTTTTCGCACTCTTGTTGGTGCAGGAAACCTCTTTTGCACTTGTATTAGTGTGGAAAAAACACTTTTTGCACATGTGATAGTGTTGAAAAACCACTTTTCGCACTTGTGTTAGTGTTGAAAAACCACTTTTCGCACTTGTGTTAGTGTTGAAAAACCACTTTTCGCACTTGTGTTGGTGCAGGAAACCACTTTTGCACTTGTATTAGTGTGGAAAAAACACTTTTTGCACTTGTGATAGTGTTGAAAAACCTCTTTTCGCACTTGTGTTAGTGTTGAAAAACCACTTTTCGCACTTGTGATGGTGCAGGAAACCACTTTTGCACTTGTGTTAGT
The DNA here is from genome assembly GCF_964187855.1 of Myxine glutinosa. Lineage (NCBI taxonomy): Eukaryota > Metazoa > Chordata > Myxini > Myxiniformes > Myxinidae > Myxine > Myxine glutinosa. Next base: position 95,625 of record NW_027617434.1, read on the forward strand.
GTTGAAAAACCACTTTTCGCACTTGTGTTAGTGTTGAAAAACCACTTTTCGCACTTGTGTTAGTGTTGAAAAACCACTTTTTGCACTTGTGTTGGTGCAGGAAACCACTTTTGCACTTGTATTAGTGTGGAAAAAACCCTTTTTGCACATGTGATAGTGTTGAAAAACCACTTTTCGCACTTGTGTTAGTGTTGAAAAACCACTTTGCGCACTTGTGTTAGTGTTGAAAAACCACTTTTCACACTTGTGTTGGTGCAGGAAACCACTTTTGCACTTGTATTAGTGTGGAAAAAACACTTTTTGCACTTGTGATAGTGTTGAAAAACCACTTTTCGCACTTGTGTTAGTGTTGAAAAACCACTTTTCGCACTTGTGTTAGTGTTGAAAAACCACTTTTCGCACTTGTGTTAGTGTTGAAAAACCACTTTTCGCACTTGTGATGGTGCAGGAAACCACTTTTGCACTTGTGTTAGTGTTGAAAAACCACTTTTCGCACTTGTGTTAGTGTTGAAAAACCACTTTTCGCACTTGTGTTAGTGTTGAAAAACCACTTTTTGCACTTGTGTTGGTGCAGGAAACCACTTTTGCACTTGTATTAGTGTGGAAAAAACCCTTTTTGCACATGTGATAGTGTTGAAAAACCACTTTTCGCACTTGTGTTAGTGTTGAAAAACCACTTTTCGCACTTGTGTTAGTGTTGAAAAACCACTTTTCACACTGTGTTGGTGCAGGAAACCACTTTTGCACTTGTATTAGTGTGGAAAAAACACTTTTTGCACTTGTGATAGTGTTGAAAAACCACTTTTCGCACTTGTGTTAGTGTTGAAAAACCACTTTTCGCACTTGTGTTAGTGTTGAAAAACCACTTTTCGCACTTGTGTTAGTGTTGAAAAACCACTTTTCGCACTTGTGATGGTGCAGGAAACCACTTTTGCACTTGTATAAGTGTGGAAACAACACTTTTTGCACTTGTGATAGTGTGGAAAAACCACTTTTCGCACTTGTGTTGGTGTTGAAAAACCACTTTTCGCACTTGTGTTGGTGCAGGAAACCACTTTTGCACTTGTATTAGTGTGGAAAAAACACTTTTTGCACTTGTGATAGTGTTGAAAAACCACTTTTTGCACTTGTGTTAGTGTTGAAAAACCACTTTTCGCACTTGGTTTAGTGTTGAAAAACCACTTTTCGCACTCTTGTTGGTGCAGGAAACCTCTTTTGCACTTGTATTAGTGTGGAAAAAACACTTTTTGCACATGTGATATTGTTGAAAAACCACTTTTCGCACTTGTGTTAGTGTTGAAAAACCACTTTTCGCACTTGTGTTAGTGTTGAAAAACCACTTTTCGCACTTGTGTTGGTGCAGGAAACCACTTTTGCACTTGTAATAGTGTGGAAAAAACACTTTTTGCACTTGTGATAGTGTGGAAAAACCACTTTTCGCACTTGTGTTGGTGTTGAAAAACCACTTTTTGCACTTGTGTTGGTGCAGGAAACCACTTGTGCACTTGTATTAGTGTGGAAAAAACACTTTTTGCACTTGTGATAGTGTTGAAAAACCACTTTTCGCACTTGTGTTAGTGTTGAAAAACCACTTTTCGCACTTGGTTTAGTGTTGAAAAACCACTTTTCGCACTCTTGTTGGTGCAGGAAACCTCTTTTGCACTTGTATTAGTGTGGAAAAAACACTTTTTGCACATGTGATAGTGTTGAAAAACCACTTTTCGCACTTGTGTTAGTGTTGAAAAACCACTTTTCGCACTTGTGTTAGTGTTGAAAAACCACTTTTCGCACTTGTGTTGGTGCAGGAAACCACTTTTGCACTTGTATTAGTGTGCAAAAAACACTTTTTGCACTTGTGATAGTGTTGAAAAACCTTTTTTCGCACTTGTGTTAGTGTTGAAAAACCACTTTTCGCACTTGTGATGGTGCAGGAAACCACTTTTGCACTTGTGTTAGTGTTGAAAAACCACTTTTCGCACTTGTGTTAGTGTTGAAAAACCACTTTTTGCACTTGTGTTAGTGTTGAAAAACCACTTTTTGCACTTGTGTTGGTGCAGGAAACCACTTTTGCACTTGTATTAGTGTGGAAAAAACCCTTTTTGCACATGTGATAGTGTTGAAAAACCACTTTTCGCACTTGTGTTAGTGTTGAAAAACCACTTTTCGCACTTGTGTTAGTGTTGAAAAACCACTTTTCACACTTGTGTTGGTGCAGGAAACCACTTTTTCACTTGTATTAGTGTGGAAAAAACACTTTTTGCACTTGTGATAGTGTTGAAAAACCACTTTTCGCACTTGTGTTAGTGTTGAAAAACCACTTTTCGCACTTGTGTTAGTGTTGAAAAATCACTTTTCGCACTTGTGTTAGTGTTGAAAAACCACTTTTCGCACTTGTGATGGTGCAGGAAACCACTTTTGCACTTGTATAAGTGTGGAGAAAACACTTTTCGCACTTGTGTTAGTGTTGAAAAACCACTTTTCGCACTTGTGTTAGTGTTGAAAAACCACTTTTTGCACTTGTGTTGGTGCAGGAAACCACTTTTGCACTTGTATTAGTGTGGAAAAAACCCTTTTTGCACATGTGATAGTGTTGAAAAACCACTTTTTGCACTTGTGATAGTGTTGAAAAACCACTTTTCGAACTTGTGTTAGTGTTGAAAAACCACTTTTCACACTTGTGTTGGTGCAGGAAACCACTTTTGCACTTGTATTAGTGTGGAAAAAACACTTTTTGCACTTGTGATAGTGTTGAAAAACCACTTTTCGTACTTGTCTTAGTGTTGAAAAACCACTTTTCGCACTTGTGTTAGTGTTGAAAAACTACTTTTCGCACTTGTGTTGAAAAACCACTTTTCGCACTTGTGTTGGTGCAGGAAACCACTTTTGCACTTGTATTAGTGTGGAAAAACCACTTTTCACTCTTGTGTTAGTGTTGAAAAACCACTTTTCGCACTTGTGTTGGTGCAGGAAACCACTTTTGCACTTGTATTAGTGTGGAAAAAACACTTTTTGCACTTGTGATAGTGTTGAAAAACCACTTTTCGCACTTGTGTTAGTGTTGAAAAACCACTTTTCGCACTTGTGTTGGTGCAGGAAACCACTTTTGCACTTGTAATAGTGTGGAAAAAAACACTTTTTGCACATGTGATAGTGTTGAAAAACCACTTTTCGCACTTGTGTTAGTGTTGAAAAACCACTTTTCGCACTTGTGTTAGTGTTGAAAAACCACTTTTCGCACTTGTGTTGGTGCAGGAAACCACTTTGGCACTTGTATTAGTGTGGAAAAAACACTTTTTGCACTTGTGATAGTGTTGAAAAACCACTTTTTGCACTTGTGTTAGTGTTGAAAAACCACTTTTCGCACTTGTGTTGGTGCAGGAAACCACTTTTGCACTTGTAATAGTGTGGAAAAAACACTTTTTGCACTTGTGATAGTGTGGAAAAACCACTTTTCGCACTTGTGTTGGTGTTGAAAAACCACTTTTCGCACTTGTGTTGGTGCAGGAAACCACTTTTGCACTTGTATTAGTGTGGAAAAAACACTTTTTGCACTTGTGATAGTGTTGAAAAACCACTTTTTGCACTTGTGTTAGTGTTGAAAAACCACTTTTCGCACTTGGTTTAGTGTTGAAAAACCACTTTTCGCACTCTTGTTGGTGCAGGAAACCTCTTTTGCACTTGTATTAGTGTGGAAAAAACACTTTTTGCACATGTGATAGTGTTGAAAAACCACTTTTCGCACTTGTGTTAGTGTTGAAAAACCACTTTTCGCACTTGTGTTAGTGTTGAAAAACCACTTTTCGCACTTGTGTTGGTGCAGGAAACCACTTTTGCACTTGTAATAGTGTGGAAAAAACACTTTTTGCACTTGTGATAGTGTGGAAAAACCACTTTTCGCACTTGTGTTGGTGTTGAAAAACCACTTTTCGCACTTGTGTTGGTGCAGGAAACCACTTGTGCACTTGTATTAGTGTGGAAAAAACACTTTTTGCACTTGTGATAGTGTTGAAAAACCACTTTTCGCACTTGTGTTAGTGTTGAAAAACCACTTTTCGCACTTGGTTTAGTGTTGAAAAACCACTTTTCGCACTCTTGTTGGTGCAGGAAACCTCTTTTGCACTTGTATTAGTGTGGAAAAAACACTTTTTGCACATGTGATAGTGTTGAAAAACCACTTTTCGCACTTGTGTTAGTGTTGAAAAACCACTTTTCGCACTTGTGTTAGTGTTGAAAAACCACTTTTCGCACTTGTGTTGGTGCAGGAAACCACTTTTGCACTTGTATTAGTGTGGAAAAAACACTTTTTGCACTTGTGATAGTGTTGAAAAACCTCTTTTCGCACTTGTGTTAGTGTTGAAAAACCACTTTTCGCACTTGTGATGGTGCAGGAAACCACTTTTGCACTTGTGTTAGTGTTGAAAAACCACTTTTCGCACTTGTGTTAGTGTTGAAAAACCACTTTTCGCACTTGTGTTAGTGTTGAAAAACCACTTTTTGCACTTGTGTTGGTGCAGGAAACCACTTTTGCACTTGTATTAGTGTGGAAAAAACCCTTTTTGCACATGTGATAGTGTTGAAAAACCACTTTTCGCACTTGTGTTAGTGTTGAAAAACCACTTTTCGCACTTGTGTTAGTGTTGAAAAACCACTTTTCACACTTGTGTTGGTGCAGGAAACCACTTTTGCACTTGTATTAGTGTGGAAAAAACACTTTTTGCACTTGTGATAGTGTTGAAAAACCACTTTTCGCACTTGTGTTAGTGTTGAAAAACCACTTTTCGCACTTGTGTTAGTGTTGAAAAACCACTTTTCGCACTTGTGTTAGTGTTGAAAAACCACTTTTCGCACTTGTGATGGTGCAGGAAACCACTTTTGCACTTGTGTTAGTGTTGAAAAACCACTTTTCGCACTTGTGTTAGTGTTGAAAAACCACTTTTCGCACTTGTGTTAGTGTTGAAAAACCACTTTTTGCACTTGTGTTGGTGCAGGAAACCACTTTTGCACTTGTATTAGTGTGGAAAAAACCCTTTTTGCACATGTGATAGTGTTGAAAAACCACTTTTCGCACTTGTGTTAGTGTTGAAAAACCACTTTTCGCACTTGTGTTAGTGTTGAAAAACCACTTTTCACACTTGTGTTGGTGCAGGAAACCACTTTTGCACTTGTATTAGTGTGGAAAAAACACTTTTTGCACTTGTGATAGTGTTGAAAAACCACTTTTCGCACTTGTGTTAGTGTTGAAAAACCACTTTTCGCACTTGTGTTAGTGTTGAAAAACCACTTTTCGCACTTGTGTTAGTGTTGAAAAACCACTTTTCGCACTTGTGATGGTGCAGGAAACCACTTTTGCACTTGTATAAGTGTGGAAACAACACTTTTTGCACTTGTGATAGTGTGGAAAAACCACTTTTCGCACTTGTGTTGGTGTTGAAAAACCACTTTTCGCACTTGTGTTGGTGCAGGAAACCACTTTTGCACTTGTATTAGTGTGGAAAAAACACTTTTTGCACTTGTGATAGTGTTGAAAAACCACTTTTTGCACTTGTGTTAGTGTTGAAAAACCACTTTTCGCACTTGGTTTAGTGTTGAAAAACCACTTTTCGCACTCTTGTTGGTGCAGGAAACCTCTTTTGCACTTGTATTAGTGTGGAAAAAACACTTTTTGCACATGTGATAGTGTTGAAAAACCACTTTTCGCACTTGTGTTAGTGTTGAAAAACCACTTTTCGCACTTGTGTTAGTGTTGAAAAACCACTTTTCGCACTTGTGTTGGTGCAGGAAACCACTTTTGCACTTGTAATAGTGTGGAAAAAACACTTTTTGCACTTGTGATAGTGTGGAAAAACCACTTTTGCACTTGTATTAGTGTGGAAAAAACACTTTTTGCACTAGTGATAGTGTTGAAAAACCACTTTTCGCACTTGTGTTAGTGTTGAAACAACACTTTTTGCACTTGTGATAGTGTTGAAAAACCACTTTTCGCACTTGTGTTAGTGTTGAAAAACCACTTTTCGCACTTGTGTTAGTGTTGAAGAACCACTTTTCGCACTTGTGTTGGTGCAGGAAACCTCTTTTGCACTTGTATTAGTGTGGAAAAAACACTTTTTGCACATGTGCTAGTGTTGAAAAATCACTTTTCGCACTTGTGTTAGTGTTGAAAAACCACTTTTCGCACTTGTGTTAGTGTTGAAAAACCACTTTTCGCACTTGTGTTAGTGTTGAAAAACCACTTTTCGCACTTGTGTTAGTGTTGAAAAACCACTTTTCGCACTTGTGTTAGTGTTGAAAAACCACTTTTCGCACTTGTGTTGGTGCAGGATACCACTTTTGCACTTGTATTAGTGTGGAAAAACCACTTTTCGCACGTGTGTTAGTGTTGAAAAACCACTTTTCGCACTTGTGTTAGTGTTGAAAAACCACTTTTCACACATGTGTTGGTGCAGGAAACCACTTTTACACTTGTATTAGTGTGGAAAAAACACTTTTTGCACTTGTGATAGTGTTGAAAAACCACTTTTCGCACTTGTGTTAGTGTTGAAAAACCACTTTTCGCACTTGTGTTAGTGTTGAAGAACCACTTTTCGCACTTGTGTTGGTGCAGGAAACCTCTTTTGCACTTGTATTAGTGTGGAAAAAACACTTTTTGCACATGTGCTAGTGTTGAAAAATCACTTTTCGCACTTGTGTTAGTGTTGAAAAACCACTTTTCGCACTTGTGTTAGTGTTGAAAAACCACTTTTCGCACTTGTGTTAGTGTTGAAAAACCACTTTTCGCACTTGTGTTAGTGTTGAAAAACCACTTTTCGCACTTGTGTTGGTGCAGGAAACCACTTTTGCACTTGTATTAGTGTGGAAAAAACACTTTTTGCACTAGTGATAGTGTTGAAAAACCACTTTTCGCACTTGTGTTAGTGTTGAAAAACCACTTTTCGCACTTGTGTTAGTGTTGAAAAACCACTTTTCACACTTGTGTTGGTGCAGGAAACCACTTTTGCACTTGTATTAGTGTGGAAAAAACACTTTTTGCACTTCTGATAGTGTTGAAAAACCACTTTTCGCACTTGTCTTAGTGTTGAAAAACCACTTTTCGCACTTGTGTTAGTGTTGAAAAACTACTTTTCGCACTTGTGTTGAAAAACCACTTTTCGCACTTGTGTTGGTGCAGGAAACCACTTTTGCACTTGTATTAGTGTGGAAAAAACACTTTTTGCACTTGTGATAGTGTTGAAAAACCACTTTTCGCACTTGTATTAGTGTTGAAAAACCACTTTTCGCACTTGTGTTAGTGTTGAAAAACCACTTTTCGCACTTGTGTTGGTGCAGGATACCACTTTTGCACTTGTATTAGTGTGGAAAAACCACTTTTCGCACTTGTGTTAGTGTTGAAAAACCACTTTTTGCACTTGTGTTAGTGTTGAAAAACCACTTTTCACACATGTGTTGGTGCAGGAAACCACTTTTACACTTGTATTAGTGTGGAAAAAACACTTTTTGCACTTGTGATAGTGTTGAAAAACCACTTTTCGCACTTGTGTTAGTGTTGAAAAACCACTTTTCGCACTTGTGTTAGTGTTGAAAAACCACTTTTCGCACTTGTGTTGGTGCAGGAAACCACTTTTGCACTTGTATTAGTGTGGAAAAAACACTTTTTGCACTTGTGATAGTGTTGAAAAACCACTTTTCGCACTTGTGTTAGTGTTGAAAAACCACTTTTCGCACTTGTGTTGGTGCAGGAAACCACTTTTGCACTTGTAATAGTGTGGAAAAAACACTTTTTGCACTTGTGATAGTGTGGAAAAACCACTTTTCGCACTTGTGTTGGTGTTGAAAAACCACTTTTCGCACTTGTGTTAGTGTTGAAAAACCACTTTTCACACTTGTGTTGGTGCAGGAAACCACTTTTGCACTTGTATTAGTGTGGAAAAAACACTTTTTGCACTTGTGATAGTGTTGAAAAACCACTTTTCGCACTTGTGTTAGTGTTGAAAAACCACTTTTCGCACTTGGTTTAGTGTTGAAAAACCACTTTTCGCACTCGTGTTGGTGCAGGAAACCTCTTTTGCACTTGTATTAGTGTGGAAAAAACACTTTTTGCACATGTGATAGTGTTGAAAAACCACTTTTCGCACTTGTGTTAGTGTTGAAAAACCACTTTTCGCACTTGTGTTAGTGTTGAAAAACCACTTTTCGCACTTGTGTTGGTGCAGGAAACCACTTTTGCACTTGTATTAGTGTGGAAAAAACACTTTTTGCACTTGTGATAGTGTTGAAAAACCACTTTTCGCACTTGTGTTAGTGTTGAAAAACCACTTTTCGCACTTGTGATGGTGCAGGAAACCACTTTTGCACTTGTATAAGTGTGGAGAAAACACTTTTCGCACTTGTGTTAGTGTTGAAAAACCACTTTTCGCACTTGTGTTAGTGTTGAAAAACCACTTTTTGCACTTGTGTTGGTGCAGGAAACCACTTTTGCACTTGTATTAGTGTGGAAAAAACCCTTTTTGCACATGTGATAGTGTTGAAAAACCACTTTTCGCACTTGTGTTAGTGTTGAAAAACCACTTTTCGCACTTGTGTTAGTGTTGAAAAACCACTTTTCACACTTGTGTTGGTGCAGGAAACCACTTTTGCACTTGTATTAGTGTGGAAAAAACACTTTTTGCACTTGTGATATTGTTGAAAAACCACTTTTCGCACTTGTCTTAGTGTTGAAAAACCACTTTTCGCACTTGTGTTAGTGTTGAAAAACTACTTTTCGCACTTGTGTTGAAAAACCACTTTTCGCACTTGTGTTGGTGCAGGAAACCACTTTTGCACTTGTATTAGTGTGGAAAAACCACTTTTCACTCTTGTGTTAGTGTTGAAAAACCACTTTTCGCACTTGTGTTGGTGCAGGAAACCACTTTTGCACTTGTATTAGTGTGGAAAAAACACTTTTTGCACTTGTGATAGTGTTGAAAAACCACTTTTCGCACTTGTGTTAGTGTTGAAAAACCACTTTTCGCACTTGTGTTGGTGCAGGAAACCACTTTTGCACTTGTAATAGTGTGGAAAAAAACACTTTTTGCACATGTGATAGTGTTGAAAAACCACTTTTCGCTCTTGTGTTAGTGTTGAAAAACCACTTTTCGCACTTGTGTTAGTGTTGAAAAACCACTTTTCGCACTTGTGTTGGTGCAGGAAACCACTTTGGCACTTGTATTAGTGTGGAAAAAACACTTTTTGCACTTGTGATAGTGTTGAAAAACCACTTTTTGCACTTGTGTTAGTGTTGAAAAACCACTTTTCGCACTTGTGTTGGTGCAGGAAACCACTTTTGCACTTGTAATAGTGTGGAAAAAACACTTTTTGCACTTGTGATAGTGTGGAAAAACCACTTTTCGCACTTGTGTTGGTGTTGAAAAACCACTTTTCGCACTTGTGTTGGTGCAGGAAACCACTTTTGCACTTGTATTAGTGTGGAAAAAACACTTTTTGCACTTGTGATAGTGTTGAAAAACCTCTTTTCGCACTTGTGTTAGTGTTGAAAAACCACTTTTCGCACTTGTGATGGTGCAGGAAACCACTTTTGCACTTGTATTAGTGTGGAGAAAACACTTTTCGCACTTGTGTTAGTGTTGAAAAACCACTTTTCGCACTTGTGTTAGTGTTGAAAAACCACTTTTTGCACTTGTGTTGGTGCAGGAAACCACTTTTGCACTTGTATTAATGTGGAAAAAACCCTTTTTGCACATGTGATAGTGTTGAAAAACCACTTTTCGCACTTGTGTTAGTGTTGAAAAACCACTTTTCGCACTTGTGTTAGTGTTGAAAAACCACTTTTCACACTTGTGTTGGTGCAGGAAACCACTTTTGCACTTGTATTAGTGTGGAAAAAACACTTTTTGCACTTGTGATAGTGTTGAAAAACCACTTTTCGCACTTGTGTTAGTGTTGAAAAACCACTTTTCGCACTTGTGTTAGTGTTGAAAAACTACTTTTCGCACTTGTGTTGAAAAACCACTTTTCGCACTTGTGTTGGTGCAGGAAACCACTTTTGCACTTGTATTAGTGTGGAAAAACCACTTTTCACTCTTGTGTTAGTGTTGAAAAACCACTTTTCGCACTTGTGTTGGTGCAGGAAACCACTTTTGCACTTGTATTAGTGTGGAAAAAACACTTTTTGCACTTGTGATAGTGTTGAAAAACCACTTTTCGCACTTGTGTTAGTGTTGAAAAACCACTTTTCGCACTTGTGTTAGTGTTGAAAAACCACTTTTCGCACTTGTGTTGGTGCAGGAAACCACTTTTGCACTTGTATTTGTGTGGAAAAAACACTTTTTGCACTTGTGTTAGTGTTGAAAAACCACTTTCCGCACTTGTGTTAGTGTTGAAAAACCACTTTACGCACTTGTGTTAGTGTTGAAAACCCACTTTTCGCACTTGTGTTGGTGCAGGAAACCACTTTTGCACTTGTATTAGTGTGGAAAAAACACTTTTTGCCCTTGTGATAGTGTTGAAAAACCACTTTTCGCACTTGTATTAGTGTGGAAAAACCACTTTTCGCACTTGTGTTAGTGTTGAAAAACCACTTTTCGCACTTGTGTTAGTGTTGAAAAACCACTTTTCGCACTTGTGTTGGTGCAGGATACCACTTTTGCACTTGTATTAGTGTGGAAAAACCACTTTTCGCACGTTTGTTAGTGTTGAAAAACCACTTTTCGCACTTGTGTTAGTGTTGAAAAACCACTTTTCACACATGTGTTGGTGCAGGAAACCACTTTTACACTTGTATTAGTGTGGAAAAAACACTTTTTGCACTTGTGATAGTGTTGAAAAACCACTTTTCGCACTTGTGTTAGTGTTGAAAAACCACTTTTCGCACTTGTGTTAGTGTTGAAGAACCACTTTTCGCACTTGTGTTGGTGCAGGAAACCTCTTTTGCACTTGTATTAGTGTGGAAAAAACACTTTTTGCACATGTGCTGGTGTTGAAAAATCACTTTTCGCACTTGTGTTAGTGTTGAAAAACCACTTTTCGCACTTGTGTTAGTGTTGAAAAACCACTTTTCGCACTTGTGTTAGTGTTGAAAAACCACTTTTCGCACTTGTGTTGGTGCAGGAAACCACTTTTGCACTTGTATTAGTGTGGAAAAAACACTTTTTGCACTAGTGATAGTGTTGAAAAACCACTTTTCGCACTTGTGTTAGTGTTGAAAAACCACTTTTCGCACTTGTGTTAGTGTTGAAAAACCACTTTTCACACTTGTGTTGGTGCAGGAAACCACTTTTGCACTTGTATTAGTGTGGAAAAAACACTTTTTGCACTTGTGATAGTGTTGAAAAACCACTTTTCGCACTTGTCTTAGTGTTGAAAAACCACTTTTCGCACTTGTGTTAGTGTTGAAAAACTACTTTTCGCACTTGTGTTGAAAAACCACTTTTCGCACTTGTGTTGGTGCAGGAAACCACTTTTGCACTTGTATTAGTGTGGAAAAACCACTTTTCACTCTTGTGTTAGTGTTGAAAAACCACTTTTCGCACTTGTGTTGGTGCAGGAAACCACTTTTGCACTTGTATTAGTGTGGAAAAAACACTTTTTGCACTTGTGATAGTGTTGAAAAACCACTTTTCGCACTTGTGTTAGTGTTGAAAAACCACTTTTCGCACTTGTGTTGGTGCAGGAAACCACTTTTGCACTTGTATTAGTGTGGAAAAAACACTTTTTGCACTTGTGATAGTGTTGAAAAACCACTTTTCGCACTTGTGTTAGTGTTGAAAAACCACTTTTCGCACTTGTGTTGGTGCAGGAAACCACTTTTGCACTTGTAATAGTGTGGAAAAAAACACTTTTTGCACATGTGATAGTGTTGAAAAACCACTTTTCGCACTTGTGTTAGTGTTGAAAAACCACTTTTCGCACTTGTGTTGGTGCAGGAAACCACTTTTGCACTTGTGTTAGTGTTGAAAAACCACTTTTCGCACTTGTGTTGGTGCAGGAAACCACTTTTGCACTTGTATTAGTGTGGAAAAAACACTTTTTGCACTTGTGATAGTGTTGAAAAACCACTTTTCGCACTTTTGTTAGTGTTGAAAAACCACTTTTCGCACTTGTGTTAGTGTTGAAAAACCACTTTTTGCACTTGTGTTGGTGCAGGAAACCACTTTTGCACTTGTATTAGTGTGGAAAAAACCCTTTTTGCACATGTGATAGTGTTGAAAAACCACTTTTCGCACTTGTGTTAGTGTTGAAAAACCACTTTTCGCACTTGTGTTAGTGTTGAAAAACCACTTTTCACACTTGTGTTGGTGCAGGAAACCACTTTTGCACTTGTATTAGTGTGGAAAAAACACTTTTTGCACTTGTGATAGTGTTGAAAAACCACTTTTCGCACTTGTGTTAGTGTTGAAAAACCACTTTTCGCACTTGTGTTAGTGTTGAAAAACTACTTTTCGCACTTGTGTTGAAAAACCACTTTTCGCACTTGTGTTGGTGCAGGAAACCACTTTTGCACTTGTATTAGTGTGGAAAAACCACTTTTCACTCTTGTGTTAGTGTTGAAAAACCACTTTTCGCACTTGTGTTGGTGCAGGAAACCACTTTTGCACTTGTATTAGTGTGGAAAAAACACTTTTTGCACTTGTGATAGTGTTGAAAAACCACTTTTCGCACTTGTATTAGTGTTGAAAAACCACTTTTCGCACTTGTGTTAGTGTTGAAAAACCACTTTTCGCACTTGTGTTGGTGCAGGATACCACTTTTGCACTTGTATTAGTGTGGAAAAACCACTTTTCGCACTTGTGTTAGTGTTGAAAAACCACTTTTTGCACTTATGTTAGTGTTGAAAAACCACTTTTCACACATGTGTTGGTGGAGGAAACCACTTTTACACTTGTATTAGTGTGGAAAAAACACTTTTTGCACTTGTGATAGTGTTGAAAAACCACTTTTCGCACTTGTGTTAGTGTTGAAAAACCACTTTTCGCACTTGTGTTAGTGTTGAAAAACCACTTTTCGCACTTGTGTTGGTGCAGGAAACCACTTTTGCACTTGTATTAGTGTGGAAAAAACACTTTTTGCACTTGTGATAGTGTTGAAAAACCACTTTTCGCACTTGTGTTAGTGTTGAAAAACCACTTTTCGCACTTGTGTTGGTGCAGGAAACCACTTTTGCACTTGTAATAGTGTGGAAAAAACACTTTTTGCACTTGTGATAGTGTGGAAAAACCACTTTTCGCACTTGTGTTGGTGTTGAAAAACCACTTTTCGCACTTGTGTTAGTGTTGAAAAACCACTTTTCACACTTGTGTTGGTGCAGGAAACCACTTTTGCACTTGTATTAGTGTGGAAAAAACACTTTTTGCACTTGTGATAGTGTTGAAAAACCACTTTTCGCACTTGTGTTAGTGTTGAAAAACCACTTTTCGCACTTGGTTTAGTGTTGAAAAACCACTTTTCGCACTCGTGTTGGTGCAGGAAACCTCTTTTGCACTTGTATTAGTGTGGAAAAAACACTTTTTGCACATGTGATAGTGTTGAAAAACCACTTTTCGCACTTGTGTTAGTGTTGAAAAACCACTTTTCGCACTTGTGTTAGTGTTGAAAAACCACTTTTCGCACTTGTGTTGGTGCAGGAAACCACTTTTGCACTTGTATTAGTGTGGAAAAAACACTTTTTGCACTTGTGATAGTGTTGAAAAACCACTTTTCGCACTTGTGTTAGTGTTGAAAAACCACTTTTCGCACTTGTGATGGTGCAGGAAACCACTTTTGCACTTGTATAAGTGTGGAGAAAACACTTTTCGCACTTGTGTTAGTGTTGAAAAACCACTTTTCGCACTTGTGTTAGTGTTGAAAAACCACTTTTTGCACTTGTGTTGGTGCAGGAAACCACTTTTGCACTTGTATTAGTGTGGAAAAAACCCTTTTTGCACATGTGATAGTGTTGAAAAACCACTTTTCGCACTTGTGTTAGTGTTGAAAAACCACTTTTCGCACTTATGTTAGTGTTGAAAAACCACTTTTCACACTTGTGTTGGTGCAGGAAACCACTTTTGCACTTGTATTAGTGTGGAAAAAACACTTTTGCACTTGTGATAGTGTTGAAAAACCACTTTTCGCACTTGTCTTAGTGTTGAAAAACCACTTTTCGCACTTGTGTTATTGTTGAAAAACTACTTTTCGCACTTGTGTTGAAAAACCACTTTTCGCACTTGTGTTGGTGCAGGAAACCACTTTTGCACTTGTATTAGTGTGGAAAAACCACTTTTCACTCTTGTGTTAGTGTTGAAAAACCACTTTTCGCACTTGTGTTGGTGCAGGAAACCACTTTTGCACTTGTATTAGTGTGGAAAAAACACTTTTTGCACTTGTGATAGTGTTGAAAAACCACTTTTCGCACTTGTGTTAGTGTTGAAAAACCACTTTTCACACTTGTGTTGGTGCAGGAAACCACTTTTGCACTTGTATTAGTGTGGAAAAAACACTTTTTGCACTTCTGATAGTGTTGAAAAACCACTTTTCGCACTTGTCTTAGTGTTGAAAAACCACTTTTCGCACTTGTGTTAGTGTTGAAAAACTACTTTTCGCACTTGTGTTGAAAAACCACTTTTCGCACTTGTGTTGGTGCAGGAAACCACTTTTGCACTTGTATTAGTGTGGAAAAAACACTTTTTGCACTTGTGATAGTGTTGAAAAACCACTTTTCGCACTTGTATTAGTGTTGAAAAACCACTTTTCGCACTTGTGTTAGTGTTGAAAAACCACTTTTCGCACTTGTGTTGGTGCAGGATACCACTTTTGCACTTGTATTAGTGTGGAAAAACCACTTTTCGCACTTGTGTTAGTGTTGAAAAACCACTTTTTGCACTTGTGTTAGTGTTGAAAAACCACTTTTCACACATGTGTTGGTGCAGGAAACCACTTTTACACTTGTATTAGTGTGGAAAAAACACTTTTTGCACTTGTGATAGTGTTGAAAAACCACTTTTCGCACTTGTGTTAGTGTTGAAAAACCACTTTTCACACATGTGTTGGTGCAGGAAACCACTTTTACACTTGTATTAGTGTGGAAAAAACACTTTTTGCACTTGTGATAGTGTTGAAAAACCACTTTTCGCACTTGTGTTAGTGTTGAAAAACCACTTTTCGCACTTGTGTTAGTGTTGAAGAACCACTTTTCGCACTTGTGTTGGTGCAGGAAACCTCTTTTGCACTTGTATTAGTGTGGAAAAAACACTTTTTGCACATGTGCTGGTGTTGAAAAATCACTTTTCGCACTTGTGTTAGTGTTGAAAAACCACTTTTCGCACTTGTGTTAGTGTTGAAAAACCACTTTTCGCACTTGTGTTAGTGTTGAAAAACCACTTTTCGCACTTGTGTTGGTGCAGGAAACCACTTTTGCACTTGTATTAGTGTGGAAAAAACACTTTTTGCACTAGTGATAGTGTTGAAAAACCACTTTTCGCACTTGTGTTAGTGTTGAAAAACCACTTTTCGCACTTGTGTTAGTGTTGAAAAACCACTTTTCACACTTGTGTTGGTGCAGGAAACCACTTTTGCACTTGTATTAGTGTGGAAAAAACACTTTTTGCACTTGTGATAGTGTTGAAAAACCACTTTTCGCACTTGTCTTAGTGTTGAAAAACCACTTTTCGCACTTGTGTTAGTGTTGAAAAACTACTTTTCGCACTTGTGTTGAAAAACCACTTTTCGCACTTGTGTTGGTGCAGGAAACCACTTTTGCACTTGTATTAGTGTGGAAAAACCACTTTTCACTCTTGTGTTAGTGTTGAAAAACCACTTTTCGCACTTGTGTTGGTGCAGGAAACCACTTTTGCACTTGTATTAGTGTGGAAAAAACACTTTTTGCACTTGTGATAGTGTTGAAAAACCACTTTTCGCACTTGTGTTAGTGTTGAAAAACCACTTTTCGCACTTGTGTTGGTGCAGGAAACCACTTTTGCACTTGTATTAGTGTGGAAAAAACACTTTTTGCACTTGTGATAGTGTTGAAAAACCACTTTTCGCACTTGTGTTAGTGTTGAAAAACCACTTTTCGCACTTGTGTTGGTGCAGGAAACCACTTTTGCACTTGTAATAGTGTGGAAAAAAACACTTTTTGCACATGTGATAGTGTTGAAAAACCACTTTTCGCACTTGTGTTAGTGTTGAAAAACCACTTTTCGCACTTGTGTTGGTGCAGGAAACCACTTTTGCACTTGTGTTAGTGTTGAAAAACCACTTTTCGCACTTGTGTTGGTGCAGGAAACCACTTTTGCACTTGTATTAGTGTGGAAAAAACACTTTTTGCACTTGTGATAGTGTTGAAAAACCACTTTTCGCACTTTTGTTAGTGTTGAAAAACCACTTTTCGCACTTGTGTTAGTGTTGAAAAACCACTTTTTGCACTTGTGTTGGTGCAGGAAACCACTTTTGCACTTGTATTAGTGTGGAAAAAACCCTTTTTGCACATGTGATAGTGTTGAAAAACCACTTTTCGCACTTGTGTTAGTGTTGAAAAACCACTTTTCGCACTTGTGTTAGTGTTGAAAAACCACTTTTCACACTTGTGTTGGTGCAGGAAACCACTTTTGCACTTGTATTAGTGTGGAAAAAACACTTTTTGCACTTGTGATAGTGTTGAAAAACCACTTTTCGCACTTGTGTTAGTGTTGAAAAACCACTTTTCGCACTTGTGTTAGTGTTGAAAAACTACTTTTCGCACTTGTGTTGAAAAACCACTTTTCGCACTTGTGTTGGTGCAGGAAACCACTTTTGCACTTGTATTAGTGTGGAAAAACCACTTTTCACTCTTGTGTTAGTGTTGAAAAACCACTTTTCGCACTTGTGTTGGTGCAGGAAACCACTTTTGCACTTGTATTAGTGTGGAAAAAACACTTTTTGCACTTGTGATAGTGTTGAAAAACCACTTTTCGCACTTGTATTAGTGTTGAAAAACCACTTTTCGCACTTGTGTTAGTGTTGAAAAACCACTTTTCGCACTTGTGTTGGTGCAGGATACCACTTTTGCACTTGTATTAGTGTGGAAAAACCACTTTTCGCACTTGTGTTAGTGTTGAAAAACCACTTTTTGCACTTATGTTAGTGTTGAAAAACCACTTTTCACACATGTGTTGGTGGAGGAAACCACTTTTACACTTGTATTAGTGTGGAAAAAACACTTTTTGCACTTGTGATAGTGTTGAAAAACCACTTTTCGCACTTGTGTTAGTGTTGAAAAACCACTTTTCGCACTTGTGTTAGTGTTGAAAAACCACTTTTCGCACTTGTGTTGGTGCAGGAAACCACTTTTGCACTTGTATTAGTGTGGAAAAAACACTTTTTGCACTTGTGATAGTGTTGAAAAACCACTTTTCGCACTTGTGTTAGTGTTGAAAAACCACTTTTCGCACTTGTGTTGGTGCAGGAAACCACTTTTGCACTTGTAATAGTGTGGAAAAAACACTTTTTGCACTTGTGATAGTGTGGAAAAACCACTTTTCGCACTTGTGTTGGTGTTGAAAAACCACTTTTCGCACTTGTGTTAGTGTTGAAAAACCACTTTTCACACTTGTGTTGGTGCAGGAAACCACTTTTGCACTTGTATTAGTGTGGAAAAAACACTTTTTGCACTTGTGATAGTGTTGAAAAACCACTTTTCGCACTTGTGTTAGTGTTGAAAAACCACTTTTCGCACTTGGTTTAGTGTTGAAAAACCACTTTTCGCACTCGTGTTGGTGCAGGAAACCTCTTTTGCACTTGTATTAGTGTGGAAAAAACACTTTTTGCACATGTGATAGTGTTGAAAAACCACTTTTCGCACTTGTGTTAGTGTTGAAAAACCACTTTTCGCACTTGTGTTAGTGTTGAAAAACCACTTTTCGCACTTGTGTTGGTGCAGGAAACCACTTTTGCACTTGTATTAGTGTGGAAAAAACACTTTTTGCACTTGTGATAGTGTTGAAAAACCACTTTTCGCACTTGTGTTAGTGTTGAAAAACCACTTTTCGCACTTGTGATGGTGCAGGAAACCACTTTTGCACTTGTATAAGTGTGGAGAAAACACTTTTCGCACTTGTGTTAGTGTTGAAAAACCACTTTTCGCACTTGTGTTAGTGTTGAAAAACCACTTTTTGCACTTGTGTTGGTGCAGGAAACCACTTTTGCACTTGTATTAGTGTGGAAAAAACCCTTTTTGCACATGTGATAGTGTTGAAAAACCACTTTTCGCACTTGTGTTAGTGTTGAAAAACCACTTTTCGCACTTATGTTAGTGTTGAAAAACCACTTTTCACACTTGTGTTGGTGCAGGAAACCACTTTTGCACTTGTATTAGTGTGGAAAAAACACTTTTGCACTTGTGATAGTGTTGAAAAACCACTTTTCGCACTTGTCTTAGTGTTGAAAAACCACTTTTCGCACTTGTGTTATTGTTGAAAAACTACTTTCGCACTTGTGTTGAAAAACCACTTTTCGCACTTGTGTTGGTGCAGGAAACCACTTTTGCACTTGTATTAGTGTGGAAAAACCACTTTTCACTCTTGTGTTAGTGTTGAAAAACCACTTTTCGCACTTGTGTTGGTGCAGGAAACCACTTTTGCACTTGTATTAGTGTGGAAAAAACACTTTTTGCACTTGTGATAGTGTTGAAAAACCACTTTTCGCACTTGTGTTAGTGTTGAAAAACCACTTTTCACACTTGTGTTGGTGCAGGAAACCACTTTTGCACTTGTATTAGTGTGGAAAAAACACTTTTTGCACTTCTGATAGTGTTGAAAAACCACTTTTCGCACTTGTCTTAGTGTTGAAAAACCACTTTTCGCACTTGTGTTAGTGTTGAAAAACTACTTTTCGCACTTGTGTTGAAAAACCACTTTTCGCACTTGTGTTGGTGCAGGAAACCACTTTTGCACTTGTATTAGTGTGGAAAAAACACTTTTTGCACTTGTGATAGTGTTGAAAAACCACTTTTCGCACTTGTATTAGTGTTGAAAAACCACTTTTCGCACTTGTGTTAGTGTTGAAAAACCACTTTTCGCACTTGTGTTGGTGCAGGATACCACTTTTGCACTTGTATTAGTGTGGAAAAACCACTTTTCGCACTTGTGTTAGTGTTGAAAAACCACTTTTTGCACTTGTGTTAGTGTTGAAAAACCACTTTTCACACATGTGTTGGTGCAGGAAACCACTTTTACACTTGTATTAGTGTGGAAAAAACACTTTTTGCACTTGTGATAGTGTTGAAAAACCACTTTTCGCACTTGTGTTAGTGTTGAAAAACCACTTTTCGCACTTGTGTTAGTGTTGAAAAACCACTTTTCGCACTTGTGTTGGTGCAGGAAACCACTTTTGCACTTGTATTAGTGTGGAAAAAACACTTTTTGCACTTGTGATAGTGTTGAAAAACCACTTTTCGCACTTGTGTTAGTGTTGAAAAACCACTTTTCGCACTTGTGTTGGTGCAGGAAACCACTTTTGCACTTGTAATAGTGTGGAAAAAACACTTTTTGCACTTGTGATAGTGTGGAAAAACCACTTTTCGCACTTGTGTTGGTGTTGAAAAACCACTTTTCGCACTTGTGTTAGTGTTGAAAAACCACTTTTCACACTTGTGTTGGTGCAGGAAACCACTTTTGCACTTGTATTAGTGTGGAAAAAACACTTTTTGCACTTGTGATAGTGTTGAAAAACCACTTTTCGCACTTGTGTTAGTGTTGAAAAACCACTTTTCGCACTTGGTTTAGTGTTGAAAAACCACTTTTCGCACTCGTGTTGGTGCAGGAAACCTCTTTTGCACTTGTATTAGTGTGGAAAAAACACTTTTTGCACATGTGATAGTGTTGAAAAACCACTTTTCGCACTTGTGTTAGTGTTGAAAAACCACTTTTCGCACTTGTGTTAGTGTTGAAAAACCACTTTTCGCACTTGTGTTGGTGCAGGAAACCACTTTTGCACTTGTATTAGTGTGGAAAAAACACTTTTTGCACTTGTGATAGTGTTGAAAAACCACTTTTCGCACTTGTGTTAGTGTTGAAAAACCACTTTTCGCACTTGTGATGGTGCAGGAAACCACTTTTGCACTTGTATAAGTGTGGAGAAAACACTTTTCGCACTTGTGTTAGTGTTGAAAAACCACTTTTCGCACTTGTGTTAGTGTTGAAAAACCACTTTTTGCACTTGTGTTGGTGCAGGAAACCACTTTTGCACTTGTATTAGTGTGGAAAAAACCCTTTTTGCACATGTGATAGTGTTGAAAAACCACTTTTCGCACTTGTGTTAGTGTTGAAAAACCACTTTTCGCACTTGTGTTAGTGTTGAAAAACCACTTTTCACACTTGTGTTGGTGCAGGAAACCACTTTTGCACTTGTATTAGTGTGGAAAAAACACTTTTTGCACTTGTGATATTGTTGAAAAACCACTTTTCGCACTTGTCTTAGTGTTGAAAAACCACTTTTCGCACTTGTGTTAGTGTTGAAAAACTACTTTTCGCACTTGTGTTGAAAAACCACTTTTCGCACTTGTGTTGGTGCAGGAAACCACTTTTGCACTTGTATTAGTGTGGAAAAACACTTTTCACTCTTGTGTTAGTGTTGAAAAACCACTTTTCGCACTTGTGTTGGTGCAGGAAACCACTTTTGCACTTGTATTAGTGTGGAAAAAACACTTTTTGCACTTGTGATAGTGTTGAAAAACCACTTTTCGCACTTGTGTTAGTGTTGAAAAACCACTTTTCGCACTTGTGTTGGTGCAGGAAACCACTTTTGCACTTGTAATAGTGTGGAAAAAAACACTTTTTGCACATGTGATAGTGTTGAAAAACCACTTTTCGCTCTTGTGTTAGTGTTGAAAAACCACTTTTCGCACTTGTGTTAGTGTTGAAAAACACTTTTCGCACTTGTGTTGGTGCAGGAAACCACTTTGGCACTTGTATTAGTGTGGAAAAAACACTTTTTGCACTTGTGATAGTGTTGAAAAACCACTTTTTGCACTTGTGTTAGTGTTGAAAAACCACTTTTCGCACTTGTGTTGGTGCAGGAAACCACTTTTGCACTTGTAATAGTGTGGAAAAAACACTTTTTGCACTTGTGATAGTGTGGAAAAACCACTTTTCGCACTTGTGTTGGTGTTGAAAAACCACTTTTCGCACTTGTGTTGGTGCAGGAAACCACTTTTGCACTTGTATTAGTGTGGAAAAAACACTTTTTGCACTTGTGATAGTGTTGAAAAACCTCTTTTCGCACTTGTGTTAGTGTTGAAAAACCACTTTTCGCACTTGTGATGGTGCAGGAAACCACTTTTGCACTTGTATTAGTGTGGAGAAAACACTTTTCGCACTTGTGTTAGTGTTGAAAAACCACTTTTCGCACTTGTGTTAGTGTTGAAAAACCACTTTTTGCACTTGTGTTGGTGCAGGAAACCACTTTTGCACTTGTATTAATGTGGAAAAAACCCTTTTTGCACATGTGATAGTGTTGAAAAACCACTTTTCGCACTTGTGTTAGTGTTGAAAAACCACTTTTCGCACTTGTGTTAGTGTTGAAAAACCACTTTTCACACTTGTGTTGGTGCAGGAAACCACTTTTGCACTTGTATTAGTGTGGAAAAAACACTTTTTGCACTTGTGATAGTGTTGAAAAACCACTTTTCGCACTTGTGTTAGTGTTGAAAAACCACTTTTCGCACTTGTGTTAGTGTTGAAAAACTACTTTCGCACTTGTGTTGAAAAACCACTTTTCGCACTTGTGTTGGTGCAGGAAACCACTTTTGCACTTGTATTAGTGTGGAAAAACCACTTTTCACTCTTGTGTTAGTGTTGAAAAACCACTTTTCGCACTTGTGTTGGTGCAGGAAACCACTTTTGCACTTGTATTAGTGTGGAAAAAACACTTTTTGCACTTGTGATAGTGTTGAAAAACCACTTTTCGCACTTGTGTTAGTGTTGAAAAACCACTTTTCGCACTTGTGTTAGTGTTGAAAAACCACTTTTCGCACTTGTGTTGGTGCAGGAAACCACTTTTGCACTTGTATTTGTGTGGAAAAAACACTTTTTGCACTTGTGTTAGTGTTGAAAAACCACTTTCCGCACTTGTGTTAG
>NW_027617435.1:0-117672 GCF_964187855.1 Myxine glutinosa
AACCACTTTTCGCACATGTGTTGGTGCAGGAAACCACTTTTGCACTTGTATTAGTGTGGAAAAAAACACTTTTTGCACTTGTGATAGTGTTGAAAAACCACTTTTCGCACTTGTGTTAGTGTTGAAAAACCACTTTTCGCACTTGTGTTAGTGTTGAAAAACCACTTTTCGCACTTGTGTTGGTGCAGGAAACCACTTTTGCACTTGTATTAGTGTGGAAAAAACACTTTTCGCACTTGTGTTAGTGTTGAAAAACCACTTTTCGCACTTGTGTTGGTGCAGGAAACCACTTTTGCACTTGTATTAGTGTGGAAAAAACACTTTTCGCACTTGTGTTAGTGTTGAAAAACCACTTTTCGCACTTGCGTTAGTGTTGAAAAATCACTTTTCGCACTTGTGTTAGTGTTGAAAAACCACTTTTCGCACTTGTGTTGGTGCAGGAAACCACTTTTGCACTTGTATTAGTGTGGAAAAACCACTTTTCGCACTTGTGTTAGTGTTGAAAAGCCACTTTTCGCACTTGTGTTAGTGTTGAAAAACCACTTTTCGCACTTGTGTTGGTGCAGGAAACCACTTTTGCACTTGTATTAGTGTGGAATAAAGACTTTTTGCACTTGTGATAGTGTTGAAAAACCACTTTTCGCACTTTTGTTAGTGTTGAAAAACCACTTTTCGCACTTGTGTTGGTGCAGGAAACCACTTTTGCACTTGTATTAGTGTGGAAAAATCACTTTTCGCACTTATGTTAGTGTTGAAAAACCACTTTTCGCACTTGTGTTAGTGTTGAAAAACCACTTATCGCACTTGTGTTAGTGTTGAAAAACCACTTTTCGCACTTGTGTTGGTGCAGGAAACCACTTTTGCACTTGTATTAGTGTGGAAAAAACACTTTTCGCTCTTGTGTTAGTGTTGAAAAACCACTTTTTGCACTTGTGTTAGTGTTGAAAAACCACTTTTCGCACTTGTGTTAGTGTTGAAAAACCACTTTTCGCACTTGTGTTGGTGCAGGAAACCACTTTTGCACTTGTATTAGTGTGGAAAAACCACTTTTCGCACTTGTGTTAGTGTTGAAAAACCACTTTTCGCACTTGTGTTAGTGTTGAAAAACCACTTTTCGCACATGTGTTGGTGCAGGAAACCACTTTTGCACTTGTATTAGTGTGGAAAAAACACTTTTTGCACTTGTGATAGTGTTGAAAAACCACTTTTCGCACTTGTGTTAGTGTTGAAAAACCACTTTTCGCACTTGTGTTAGTGTTGAAAAACCACTTTTCGCACTTGTGTTGGTGCAGGAAACCACTTTTGCACTTGTATTAGTGTGGAAAAAACACTTTTCGCACTTGTGTTAGTGTTGAAAAACCACTTTTCGCAATTGTGTTAGTGTTGAAAAACCACTTTTCGCACTTGTGTTAGTGTTGAAAAACCACTTTTCGCACTTGTGTTAGTGTCGAAAAATCACTTTTCGCACTTGTGTTAGTGTTGAAAAACCACTTTTCGCACTTGTGTTGGTGCAGGAAACCACTTTTGCACTTGTATTAGTGTGGAAAAACCACTTATCGCACTTGTGTTAGTGTTGAAAAACCACTTTTCGCACTTGCGTTGGTGCAGGAAACCACTTTTGCACTTGTATTAGTGTGGAAAAAACACTTTTCGCTCTTGTGTTAGTGTTGAAAAACCACTTTTTGCACTTGTATTAGTGTGGAAAAAACACTTTTCGCTCTTGTGTTAGTGTTGAAAAACCACTTTTTGCACTTGTGTTAGTGTTGAAAAACCACTTTTCGCACTTGTGTTAGTGTTGAAAAACCACTTTTCGCACTTGTGTTGGTGCAGGAAACCACTTTTGCACTTGTATTAGTGTGGAAAAAACACTTTTCGCTCTTGTGTTAGTGTTGAAAAACCACTTTTTGCACTTGTGTTAGTGTTGAAAAACCACTTTTCGCACTTGTGTTAGTGTTGAAAAACCACTTTTCGCACTTGTGTTGGTGCAGGAAACCACTTTTGCACTTGTATTAGTGTGGAAAAACCACTTTTCGCACTTGTGTTAGTGTTGAAAAACCACTTTTCGCACTTGTGTTAGTGTTGAAAAACCACTTTTCGCACATGTGTTGGTGCAGGAAACCACTTTTGCACTTGTATTAGTGTGGAAAAAACACTTTTTGCACTTGTGATAGTGTTGAAAAACCACTTTTCGCACTTGGGTTAGTGTTGAAAAACCACTTTTCGCACTTGTGTTAGTGTTGAAAAACCACTTTTCGCACTTGTGTTGGTGCAGGAAACCACTTTTGCACTTGTATTAGTGTGGAAAAAACACTTTTCGCACTTGTGTTAGTGTTGAAAAACCACTTTTCGCACTTGTGTTGGTGCAGGAAACCACTTTTGCACTTGTATTAGTGTGGAAAAAACACTTTTCGCACTTGTGTTGGTGTTGAAAAACCACTTTTCGCACTTGCGTTAGTGTTGAAAAATCACTTTTCGCACTTGTGTTAGTGTTGAAAAACCACTTTTCGCACTTGTGTTGGTGCAGGAAACCACTTTTGCACTTGTATTAGTGTGGAAAAACCACTTTTCGCACTTGTGTTAGTGTTGAAAAGCCACTTTTCGCACTTGTGTTAGTGTTGAAAAACCACTTTTCGCACTTGTGTTGGTGCAGGAAACCACTTTTGCACTTGTATTAGTGTGGAATAAAGACTTTTTGCACTTGTGATAGTGTTGAAAAACCACTTTTCGCACTTTTGTTAGTGTTGAAAAACCACTTTTCGCACTTGTGTTGGTGCAGGAAACCACTTTTGCACTTGTATTAGTGTGGAAAAATCACTTTTCGCACTTATGTTAGTGTTGAAAAACCACTTTTCGCACTTGTGTTAGTGTTGAAAAACCACTTATCGCACTTGTGTTAGTGTTGAAAAACCACTTTTCGCACTTGTGTTGTTGCAGGAAACCACTTTTGCACTTGTATTAGTGTGGAAAAAACACTTTTCGCTCTTGTGTTAGTGTTGAAAAACCACTTTTTGCACTTGTGTTAGTGTTGAAAAACCACTTTTCGCACTTGTGTTAGTGTTGAAAAACCACTTTTCGCACTTGTGTTGGTGCAGGAAACCACTTTTGCACTTGTATTAGTGTGGAAAAACCACTTTTCGCACTTGTGTTAGTGTTGAAAAACCACTTTTCGCACTTGTGTTAGTGTTGAAAAACCACTTTTCGCACATGTGTTGGTGCAGGAAACCACTTTTGCACTTGTATTAGTGTGGAAAAAACACTTTTTGCACTTGTGATAGTGTTGAAAAACCACTTTTCGCACTTGTGTTAGTGTTGAAAAACCACTTTTCGCACTTGTGTTAGTGTTGAAAAACCACTTTTCGCACTTGTGTTGGTGCAGGAAACCACTTTTGCACTTGTATTAGTGTGGAAAAAACACTTTTCGCACTTGTGTTAGTGTTGAAAAACCACTTTTCGCAATTGTGTTAGTGTTGAAAAACCACTTTTCGCACTTGTGTTAGTGTTGAAAAACCACTTTTCGCACTTGTGTTGGTGCAGGAAACCACTTTTGCACTTGTATTAGTGTGGAAAAAACACTTTTTGCACTTTTGATAGTGTTGAAAAACCACTTTTCGCACTTGTGTTGGTGCAGGAAACCACTATTGCACTTGTATTAGTGTGGAAAAACCACTTTTCGCACTTGTGTTAGTGATGGAAAACCACTTTTCGCATTTGTGTTAGTGTTGAAAAACCACTTTTCGCACTTGTGTTGGTGCAGGAAACCACTTTTGCACTTGTATTAGTGTGGAAAAAACACTTTTGGCACTTGTGATAGTGTTGAAAAACCACTTTTCGCACTTGTGTTAGTGTTGAAAAACCACTTTTCGCACTTGAGTTAGTGTTGAAAAACCACTTTTCGCACTTGTGTTGGTGCAGGAAACCACTTTTGCACTTGTATGAGTGTGGAAAAAACACTTTTTGCACTTGTCATAGTGTTGAAAAACCACTTTTCGCACTTGTGTTAGTGTTGAAAAACCACTTTTCGCACTTGTGTTGGTGCAGGAAACCACTTTTGCACTTGTATTAGTGTGGAAAAAACACTTTTCGCACTTGTGTTAGTGTTGAAAAACCATTTTTCGCACTTGTGTTAGTGTTGAAAAACCACTTTTCGCACTTGTGTTAGTGTTGAAAAACCACTTTTCGCACTTGTGTTGGTGCAGGAAACCACTTTTGCACTTGTATTAGTGTGGAAAAACCACTTTTCGCACTTGTGTTAGTGTTGAAAAGCCGCTTTTCGCACTTGTGTTAGTGTTGAAAAACCACTTTTCGCACTCGTGTTGGTGCAGGAAACCACTTTTGCACTTGTATTAGTGTGGAAAAATCACTTTTCGCACTTGTGTTAGTGTTGAAAAACCACTTTTCGCACTTGTGTTAGTGTTGTAAAATCACTTTTCACACTTGTGTTAGTGTTGAAAAACCACTTTTCGCACTTGTGTTGGTGCAGGAAACCACTTTTGCACTTGTATTAGTGTGGAAAAAACACTTTTCGCTCTTGTGTTAGTGTTGAAAAACCACTTTTCGCACTTGTGTTAGTGTTGAAAAACCACTTTTCGCACTTGTGTTAGTGTTGAAAAACCACTTTTCGCACTTGTGTTGGTGCAGGAAACCACTTTTGCACTTGTATTAGTGTGGAAAAACCACTTTTCGCACTTGTGTTAGTGTTGAAAATCCACTTTTCGCACTTGTGTTGGTGCAGGAAACCACTTTTGCACTTGTATTAGTGTGGAAAAACCACTTATCGCACTTGTGGTAGTGTTGAAAAACCACTTTTCGCACTTGTGTTAGTGTTGAAAAACCACTTTTCGCACTTGTGTTGGTGCAGGAAACCACTTTTGCACTTATATTAGTGTGGAAAAAACACTTTTTGCACTTGTGATAGTGTTGAAAAACCACTTTTCGCACTTGTGTTTGTGTTGAAAAACCACTTTTCGCACTTGTGTTAGTGTTGAAAAACCACTTTTCGCACTTGTGTTAGTGTTGAAAAACCACTTTTTGCACTTGTGTTGGAGCAGGAAACCACTTTTGCACTTGTATTAGTGTGGAAAAACACTTTTTGCACTTGTGATAGTGTTGAAAAACCACTTTTCGCACTTGTGTTAGTGTTGAAAAACCACTTTTTGCACTTGTGTTGGTGCAGGAAACCACTTTTGCACTTGTATTAGTGTGGAAAAAACACTTTTTGCACTTGTGATAGTGTTGAAAAACCACTTTTCGCACTTGTGTTAGTGTTGAAAAACTACTTTTCGCACTTGAGTTAGTGTTGAAAAACCACTTTTCGCACTTGTGTTGGTGCAGGAAACCACTTTTGCACTTGTATGAGTGTGGAAAAAACACTTTTTGCACTTGTCATAGTGTTGAAAAACCACTTTTCGCACTTGTGTTAGTGTTGAAAAACCACTTTTCGCACTTGTGTTGGTGCAGGAAACCACTTTTGCACTTGTATTAGTGTGGAAAAAACACTTTTCGCACTTGTGTTAGTGTTGAAAAAACACTTTTCGCACTTGTGTTAGTGTTGAAAAACCACTTTTCGTACTTGTGTTAGTGTTGAAAAACCACTTTTCGCACTTGTGTTGGTGCAGGAAACCACTTTTGCACTTGTATTAGTGTGGAAAAACCACTTTTCACACTTGTGTTAGTGTTGAAAAGCCACTTTTCGCACTTGTGTTGGTGCAGGAAACCACTTTTGCACTTGTATTAGTGTGGAATAAAGACTTTTTGCACTTGTGATAGTGTTGAAAAACCACTTTTCGCACTTTTGTTAGTGTTGAAAAACCACTTTTCGCACTTGTGTTGGTGCAGGAAACCACATTTGCACTTGTATTAGTGTGGAAAAATCACTTTTCGCACTTGTGTTAGTGTTGAAAAACCACTTTTCGCACTTGTGTTAGTGTTGAAAAACCACTTATCGCACTTGTGTTAGTGTTGAAAAACCACTTTTCGCACTTGTGTTGGTGCAGGAAACCACTTTTGCACTTGTATTAGTGTGGAAAAAACACTTTTCGCTCTTGTGTTAGTGTTGAAAAAACACTTTTTGCACTTGTGTTAGTGTTGAAAAACCACTTTTCGCACTTGTGTTAGTGTTGAAAAACCACTTTTCGCACTTGTGTTGGTGCAGGAAACCACTTTTGCACTTGTATTAGTGTGGAAAAACCACTTTTCGCACTTGTGTTAGTGTTGAAAAACCACTTTTCGCACTTGTGTTAGTGTTGAAAAACCACTTTTCGCACATGTGTTGGTGCAGGAAACCACTTTTGCACTTGTGTTAGTGTGGAAAAAACACTTTTTGCACTTGTGATAGTGTTGAAAAACCACTTTTCGCACTTGTGTTAGTGTTGAAAAACCACTTTTCGCACTTGTGTTAGTGTTGAAAAACCACTTTTCGCACTTGTGTTGGTGCAGGAAACCACTTTTGCACTTGTATTAGTGTGGAAAAAACACTTTTCGCACTTGTGTTAGTGTTGAAAAACCACTTTTCGCACTTGTGTTAGTGTTGAAAAACCACTTTTTGCACTTGTGTTAGTGTTGAAAAACCACTTTTCGCACTTGTGTTGGTGCAGGAAACCACTTTTGCACTTGTATTAGTGTGGAAAAAACACTTTTTGCACTTTCGATAGTGTTGAAAAACCACTTTTCGCACTTGTGTTGGTGCAGGAAACCACTATTGCACTTGTATTAGTGTGGAAAAACCACTTTTCGCACTTGTGTTAGTGTTGGAAAACCACTTTTCGCATTTGTGTTAGTGTTGAAAAACCACTTTTCGCACTTGTGTTGGTGCAGGAAACCACTTTTGCACTTGTATTAGTGTGGAAAAAACACTTTTGGCACTTGTGATAGTGTTGAAAAACCACTTTTCGCACTTGTGTTAGTGTTGAAAAACCACTTTTCGCACTTGTGTTAATGTTGAAAAACCACTTTTCGCACTTGAGTTAGTGTTGAAAAACCACTTTTCGCACTTGTGTTGGTGCAGGAAACCACTTTTGCACTTGTATGAGTGTGGAAAAAACACTTTTTGCACTTGTCATAGTGTTGAAAAACCACTATTCGCACTTGTGTTAGTGTTGAAAAACCACTTTTCGCACTTGTGTTGGTGCAGGAAACCACTTTTGCACTTGTATTAGTGTGGAAAAAACACTTTTCGCACTTGTGTTAGTGTTGAAAAACCACTTTTCGCACTTGTGTTAGTGTTGAAAAACCACTTTTCGCACTCGTGTTAGTGTTGAAAAACCACTTTTCGCACTTGTGTTGGTGCAGGAAACCACTTTTGCACTTGTATTAGTGTGGAAAAACCACTT
Source organism: Myxine glutinosa (assembly GCF_964187855.1). NCBI lineage: Eukaryota > Metazoa > Chordata > Myxini > Myxiniformes > Myxinidae > Myxine > Myxine glutinosa. The sequence continues at coordinate 7,329 of NW_027617435.1, forward strand.
TTCGCACTTGTGTTAGTGTTGAAAAGCCACTTTTCGCACTTGTGTTAGTGTTGAAAAACCACTTTTCGCACTTGTGTTGGTGCAGGAAACCACTTTTGCACTTGTATTAGTGTGGAATAAAGACTTTTTGCACTTGTGATAGTGTTGAAAAACCACTTTCCGCACTTTTGTTAGTGTTGAAAAACCACTTTTCGCACTTGTGTTGGTGCAGGAAACCACTTTTGCACTTGTATTAGTGTGGAAAAATCACTTTTCGCACTTGTGTTAGTGTTGAAAAACCACTTTTCGCACTTGTGTTAGTGTTGAAAAACCACTTATCGCACTTGTGTTAGTGTTGAAAAACCACTTTTCGCACTTGTGTTGGTGCAGGAAACCACTTTTGCACTTGTATTAGTGTGGAAAAAACACTTTTTGCACTTGTGATAGTGTTGAAAAACCACTTTTCGCACTTGTGTTAGTGTTGAAAAACCACTTTTCGCACTTGTGTTAGTGTTGAAAAACCACTTTTCGCACTTGTGTTGGTGCAGGAAACCACTTTTGCACTTGTATTAGTGTGGAAAAAACACTTTTCGCACTTGTGTTAGTGTTGAAAAACCACTTTTCGCACTTGTGTTAGTGTTGAAAAACCACTTTTCGCACTTGTGTTAGTGTTGAAAAACCACTTTTCGCACTTGTGTTGGTGCAGGAAACCACTTTTGCACTTGTATTAGTGTGGAAAAAACACTTTTTGCACTTTTGATAGTGTTGAAAAACCACTTTTCGCACTTGTGTTGGTGCAGGATACCACTATTGCACTTGTATTAGTGTGGAAAAACCACTTTTCGCACTTGTGTTAGTGTTGGAAAACCACTTTTCGCATTTGTGTTAGTGTTGAAAAACCACTTTTCGCACTTGTGTTGGTGCAGGAAACCACTTTTGCACTTGTATTAGTGTGGAAAAAACACTTTTGGCACTTGTGATAGTGTTGAAAAACCACTTTTCGCACTTGTGTTAGTGTTGAAAAACCACTTTTCGCACTTGAGTTAGTGTTGAAAAACCACTTTTCGCACTTGTGTTGGTGCAGGAAACCACTTTTGCACTTGTATGAGTGTGGAAAAAACACTTTTTGCACTTGTCATAGTGTTGAAAAACCACTTTTCGCACTTGTGTTAGTGTTGAAAAACCACCTTTCGCACTTGTGTTGGTGCAGGAAACCACTTTTGCACTTGTATTAGTGTGGAAAAAACACTTTTCGCACTTGTGTTAGTGTTGAAAAAACACTTTTCGCACTTGTGTTAGTGTTGAAAAACCACTTTTCGCACTTGTGTTAGTGTTGAAAAACCACTTTTCGCACTTGTGTTGGTGCAGGAAACCACTTTTGCACTTGTATTAGTGTGGAAAAACCACTTTTCGCACTTGTGTTAGTGTTGAAAAGCCACTTTTCGCACTTGTGTTAGTGTTGAAAAAACCACTTTTCACACTTGTGTTGGTGCAGGAAACCACTTTTGCACTTGTATTAGTGTGGAAAAAACACTTTTCGCACTTGTGTTAGTGTTGAAAAACCACTTTTCGCACTTGTGTTAGTGTTGAAAAACCACTTTTCGCACTTGTGTTAGTGTTGAAAAACCACTTTTCGCACTTGTGTTGGTGCAGGAAACCACTTTTGCACTTGTATTAGTGTGGAAAAAACACTTTTTGCACTTTTGATAGTGTTGAAAAACCACTTTTCGCACTTGTGTTGGTGCAGGAAACCACTATTGCACTTGTATTAGTGTGGAAAAACCACTTTTCGCACTTGTGTTAGTGTTGGAAAACCACTTTTCGCATTTGTGTTAGTGTTGAAAAACCACTTTTCGCACTTGTGTTGGTGCAGGAAACCACTTTTGCACTTGTATTAGTGTGGAAAAAACACTTTTGGCACTTGTGATAGTGTTGAAAAACCACTTTTCGCACTTGTGTTAGTGTTGAAAAACCACTTTTCGCACTTGTGTTAATGTTGAAAAACCACTTTTCGCACTTGAGTTAGTGTTGAAAAACCACTTTTCGCACTTGTGTTGGTGCAGGAAACCACTTTTGCACTTGTATGAGTGTGGAAAAAACACTTTTTGCACTTGTCATAGTGTTGAAAAACCACTATTCGCACTTGTGTTAGTGTTGAAAAACCACTTTTCGCACTTGTGTTGGTGCAGGAAACCACTTTTGCACTTGTATTAGTGTGGAAAAAACACTTTTCGCACTTGTGTTAGTGTTGAAAAACCACTTTTCGCACTTGTGTTAGTGTTGAAAAACCACTTTTCGCACTCGTGTTAGTGTTGAAAAACCACTTTTCGCACTTGTGTTGGTGCAGGAAACCACTTTTGCACTTGTATTAGTGTGGAAAAACCACTTTTCGCACTTGTGTTAGTGTTGAAAAGCCACTTTTCGCACTTGTGTTAGTGTTGAAAAACCACTTTTCGCACTTGTGTTGGTGCAGGAAACCACTTTTGCACTTGTATTAGTGTGGAATAAAGACTTTTTGCACTTGTGATAGTGTTGAAAAACCACTTTTCGCACTTTTGTTAGTGTTGAAAAACCACTTTTCGCACTTGTGTTGGTGCAGGAAACCACTTTTGCACTTGTATTAGTGTGGAAAAATCACTTTTCGCACTTGTGTTAGTGTTGAAAAACCACTTTTCGCACTTGTGTTAGTGTTGAAAAACCACTTATCGCACTTGTGTTAGTGTTGAAAAACCACTTTTCGCACTTGTGTTGGTGCAGGAAACCACTTTTGCACTTGTATTAGTGTGGAAAAAACACTTTTCGCTCTTGTGTTAGTGTTGAAAAACCACTTTTTGCACTTGTATTAGTGTGGAAAAAACACTTTTCGCTCTTGTGTTAGTGTTGAAAAACCACTTTTTGCACTTGTGTTAGTGTTGAAAAACCACTTTTCGCACTTGTGTTAGTGTTGAAAAACCACTTTTCGCACTTGTGTTGGTGCAGGAAACCACTTTTGCACTTGTATTAGTGTGGAAAAAACACTTTTCGCTCTTGTGTTAGTGTTGAAAAACCACTTTTTGCACTTGTGTTAGTGTTGAAAAACCACTTTTCGCACTTGTGTTAGTGTTGAAAAACCACTTTTCGCACTTGTGTTGGTGCAGGAAACCACTTTTGCACTTGTATTAGTGTGGAAAAACCACTTTTCGCACTTGTGTTAGTGTTGAAAAACCACTTTTCGCACTTGTGTTAGTGTTGAAAAACCACTTTTCGCACATGTGTTGGTGCAGGAAACCACTTTTGCACTTGTATTAGTGTGGAAAAAAACACTTTTTGCACTTGTGATAGTGTTGAAAAACCACTTTTCGCACTTGTGTTAGTGTTGAAAAACCACTTTTCGCACTTGTGTTAGTGTTGAAAAACCACTTTTCGCACTTGTGTTGGTGCAGGAAACCACTTTTGCACTTGTATTAGTGTGGAAAAAACACTTTTCGCACTTGTGTTAGTGTTGAAAAACCACTTTTCGCACTTGTGTTGGTGCAGGAAACCACTTTTGCACTTGTATTAGTGTGGAAAAAACACTTTTCGCACTTGTGTTAGTGTTGAAAAACCACTTTTCGCACTTGCGTTAGTGTTGAAAAATCACTTTTCGCACTTGTGTTAGTGTTGAAAAACCACTTTTCGCACTTGTGTTGGTGCAGGAAACCACTTTTGCACTTGTATTAGTGTGGAAAAAACACTTTTTGCACTTTCGATAGTGTTGAAAAACCACTTTTCGCACTTGTGTTGGTGCAGGAAACCACTATTGCACTTGTATTAGTGTGGAAAAACCACTTTTCGCACTTGTGTTAGTGTTGGAAAACCACTTTTCGCATTTGTGTTAGTGTTGAAAAACCACTTTTCGCACTTGTGTTGGTGCAGGAAACCACTTTTGCACTTGTATTAGTGTGGAAAAAACACTTTTGGCACTTGTGATAGTGTTGAAAAACCACTTTTCGCACTTGTGTTAGTGTTGAAAAACCACTTTTCGCACTTGTGTTAATGTTGAAAAACCACTTTTCGCACTTGAGTTAGTGTTGAAAAACCACTTTTCGCACTTGTGTTGGTGCAGGAAACCACTTTTGCACTTGTATGAGTGTGGAAAAAACACTTTTTGCACTTGTCATAGTGTTGAAAAACCACTATTCGCACTTGTGTTAGTGTTGAAAAACCACTTTTCGCACTTGTGTTGGTGCAGGAAACCACTTTTGCACTTGTATTAGTGTGGAAAAAACACTTTTCGCACTTGTGTTAGTGTTGAAAAACCACTTTTCGCACTTGTGTTAGTGTTGAAAAACCACTTTTCGCACTCGTGTTAGTGTTGAAAAACCACTTTTCGCACTTGTGTTGGTGCAGGAAACCACTTTTGCACTTGTATTAGTGTGGAAAAACCACTTTTCGCACTTGTGTTAGTGTTGAAAAGCCACTTTTCGCACTTGTGTTAGTGTTGAAAAACCACTTTTCGCACTTGTGTTGGTGCAGGAAACCACTTTTGCACTTGTATTAGTGTGGAATAAAGACTTTTTGCACTTGTGATAGTGTTGAAAAACCACTTTCCGCACTTTTGTTAGTGTTGAAAAACCACTTTTCGCACTTGTGTTGGTGCAGGAAACCACTTTTGCACTTGTATTAGTGTGGAAAAATCACTTTTCGCACTTGTGTTAGTGTTGAAAAACCACTTTTCGCACTTGTGTTAGTGTTGAAAAACCACTTATCGCACTTGTGTTAGTGTTGAAAAACCACTTTTCGCACTTGTGTTGGTGCAGGAAACCACTTTTGCACTTGTATTAGTGTGGAAAAAACACTTTTTGCACTTGTGATAGTGTTGAAAAACCACTTTTCGCACTTGTGTTAGTGTTGAAAAACCACTTTTCGCACTTGTGTTAGTGTTGAAAAACCACTTTTCGCACTTGTGTTGGTGCAGGAAACCACTTTTGCACTTGTATTAGTGTGGAAAAAACACTTTTCGCACTTGTGTTAGTGTTGAAAAACCACTTTTCGCACTTGTGTTAGTGTTGAAAAACCACTTTTCGCACTTGTGTTAGTGTTGAAAAACCACTTTTCGCACTTGTGTTGGTGCAGGAAACCACTTTTGCACTTGTATTAGTGTGGAAAAAACACTTTTTGCACTTTTGATAGTGTTGAAAAACCACTTTTCGCACTTGTGTTGGTGCAGGATACCACTATTGCACTTGTATTAGTGTGGAAAAACCACTTTTCGCACTTGTGTTAGTGTTGGAAAACCACTTTTCGCATTTGTGTTAGTGTTGAAAAACCACTTTTCGCACTTGTGTTGGTGCAGGAAACCACTTTTGCACTTGTATTAGTGTGGAAAAAACACTTTTGGCACTTGTGATAGTGTTGAAAAACCACTTTTCGCACTTGTGTTAGTGTTGAAAAACCACTTTTCGCACTTGAGTTAGTGTTGAAAAACCACTTTTCGCACTTGTGTTGGTGCAGGAAACCACTTTTGCACTTGTATGAGTGTGGAAAAAACACTTTTTGCACTTGTCATAGTGTTGAAAAACCACTTTTCGCACTTGTGTTAGTGTTGAAAAACCACCTTTCGCACTTGTGTTGGTGCAGGAAACCACTTTTGCACTTGTATTAGTGTGGAAAAAACACTTTTCGCACTTGTGTTAGTGTTGAAAAAACATTTTCGCACTTGTGTTAGTGTTGAAAAACCACTTTTCGCACTTGTGTTAGTGTTGAAAAACCACTTTTCGCACTTGTGTTGGTGCAGGAAACCACTTTTGCACTTGTATTAGTGTGGAAAAACCACTTTTCGCACTTGTGTTAGTGTTGAAAAGCCACTTTTCGCACTTGTGTTAGTGTTGAAAAAACCACTTTTCACACTTGTGTTGGTGCAGGAAACCACTTTTGCACTTGTATTAGTGTGGAAAAAACACTTTTCGCACTTGTGTTAGTGTTGAAAAACCACTTTTCGCACTTGTGTTAGTGTTGAAAAACCACTTTTCGCACTTGTGTTAGTGTTGAAAAACCACTTTTCGCACTTGTGTTGGTGCAGGAAACCACTTTTGCACTTGTATTAGTGTGGAAAAAACACTTTTTGCACTTTTGATAGTGTTGAAAAACCACTTTTCGCACTTGTGTTGGTGCAGGAAACCACTATTGCACTTGTATTAGTGTGGAAAAACCACTTTTCGCACTTGTGTTAGTGTTGGAAAACCACTTTTCGCATTTGTGTTAGTGTTGAAAAACCACTTTTCGCACTTGTGTTGGTGCAGGAAACCACTTTTGCACTTGTATTAGTGTGGAAAAAACACTTTTGGCACTTGTGATAGTGTTGAAAAACCACTTTTCGCACTTGTGTTAGTGTTGAAAAACCACTTTTCGCACTTGTGTTAATGTTGAAAAACCACTTTTCGCACTTGAGTTAGTGTTGAAAAACCACTTTTCGCACTTGTGTTGGTGCAGGAAACCACTTTTGCACTTGTATGAGTGTGGAAAAAACACTTTTTGCACTTGTCATAGTGTTGAAATCCACTATTCGCACTTGTGTTAGTGTTGAAAAACCACTTTTCGCACTTGTGTTGGTGCAGGAAACCACTTTTGCACTTGTATTAGTGTGGAAAAAACACTTTTCGCACTTGTGTTAGTGTTGAAAAACCACTTTTCGCACTTGTGTTAGTGTTGAAAAACCACTTTTCGCACTCGTGTTAGTGTTGAAAAACCACTTTTCGCACTTGTGTTGGTGCAGGAAACCACTTTTGCACTTGTATTAGTGTGGAAAAACCACTTTTCGCACTTGTGTTAGTGTTGAAAAGCCACTTTTCGCACTTGTGTTAGTGTTGAAAAACCACTTTTCGCACTTGTGTTGGTGCAGGAAACCACTTTTGCACTTGTATTAGTGTGGAATAAAGACTTTTTGCACTTGTGATAGTGTTGAAAAACCACTTTTCGCACTTTTGTTAGTGTTGAAAAACCACTTTTCGCACTTGTGTTGGTGCAGGAAACCACTTTTGCACTTGTATTAGTGTGGAAAAATCACTTTTCGCACTTGTGTTAGTGTTGAAAAACCACTTTTCGCACTTGTGTTAGTGTTGAAAAACCACTTATCGCACTTGTGTTAGTGTTGAAAAACCACTTTTCGCACTTGTGTTGGTGCAGGAAACCACTTTTGCACTTGTATTAGTGTGGAAAAAACACTTTTCGCTCTTGTGTTAGTGTTGAAAAACCACTTTTTGCACTTGTATTAGTGTGGAAAAAACACTTTTCGCTCTTGTGTTAGTGTTGAAAAACCACTTTTTGCACTTGTGTTAGTGTTGAAAAACCACTTTTCGCACTTGTGTTAGTGTTGAAAAACCACTTTTCGCACTTGTGTTGGTGCAGGAAACCACTTTTGCACTTGTATTAGTGTGGAAAAAACACTTTTCGCTCTTGTGTTAGTGTTGAAAAACCACTTTTTGCACTTGTGTTAGTGTTGAAAAACCACTTTTCGCACTTGTGTTAGTGTTGAAAAACCACTTTTCGCACTTGTGTTGGTGCAGGAAACCACTTTTGCACTTGTATTAGTGTGGAAAAACCACTTTTCGCACTTGTGTTAGTGTTGAAAAACCACTTTTCGCACTTGTGTTAGTGTTGAAAAACCACTTTTCGCACATGTGTTGGTGCAGGAAACCACTTTTGCACTTGTATTAGTGTGGAAAAAAACACTTTTTGCACTTGTGATAGTGTTGAAAAACCACTTTTCGCACTTGTGTTAGTGTTGAAAAACCACTTTTCGCACTTGTGTTAGTGTTGAAAAACCACTTTTCGCACTTGTGTTGGTGCAGGAAACCACTTTTGCACTTGTATTAGTGTGGAAAAAACACTTTTCGCACTTGTGTTAGTGTTGAAAAACCACTTTTCGCACTTGTGTTGGTGCAGGAAACCACTTTTGCACTTGTATTAGTGTGGAAAAAACACTTTTCGCACTTGTGTTAGTGTTGAAAAACCACTTTTCGCACTTGCGTTAGTGTTGAAAAATCACTTTTCGCACTTGTGTTAGTGTTGAAAAACCACTTTTCGCACTTGTGTTGGTGCAGGAAACCACTTTTGCACTTGTATTAGTGTGGAAAAACCACTTTTCGCACTTGTGTTAGTGTTGAAAAGCCACTTTTCGCACTTGTGTTAGTGTTGAAAAACCACTTTTCGCACTTGTGTTGGTGCAGGAAACCACTTTTGCACTTGTATTAGTGTGGAATAAAGACTTTTTGCACTTGTGATAGTGTTGAAAAACCACTTTTCGCACTTTTGTTAGTGTTGAAAAACCACTTTTCGCACTTGTGTTGGTGCAGGAAACCACTTTTGCACTTGTATTAGTGTGGAAAAATCACTTTTCGCACTTATGTTAGTGTTGAAAAACCACTTTTCGCACTTGTGTTAGTGTTGAAAAACCACTTATCGCACTTGTGTTAGTGTTGAAAAACCACTTTTCGCACTTGTGTTGGTGCAGGAAACCACTTTTGCACTTGTATTAGTGTGGAAAAAACACTTTTCGCTCTTGTGTTAGTGTTGAAAAACCACTTTTTGCACTTGTGTTAGTGTTGAAAAACCACTTTTCGCACTTGTGTTAGTGTTGAAAAACCACTTTTCGCACTTGTGTTGGTGCAGGAAACCACTTTTGCACTTGTATTAGTGTGGAAAAACCACTTTTCGCACTTGTGTTAGTGTTGAAAAACCACTTTTCGCACTTGTGTTAGTGTTGAAAAACCACTTTTCGCACATGTGTTGGTGCAGGAAACCACTTTTGCACTTGTATTAGTGTGGAAAAAACACTTTTTGCACTTGTGATAGTGTTGAAAAACCACTTTTCGCACTTGTGTTAGTGTTGAAAAACCACTTTTCGCACTTGTGTTAGTGTTGAAAAACCACTTTTCGCACTTGTGTTGGTGCAGGAAACCACTTTTGCACTTGTATTAGTGTGGAAAAAACACTTTTCGCACTTGTGTTAGTGTTGAAAAACCACTTTTCGCAATTGTGTTAGTGTTGAAAAACCACTTTTCGCACTTGTGTTAGTGTTGAAAAACCACTTTTCGCACTTGTGTTAGTGTCGAAAAATCACTTTTCGCACTTGTGTTAGTGTTGAAAAACCACTTTTCGCACTTGTGTTGGTGCAGGAAACCACTTTTGCACTTGTATTAGTGTGGAAAAACCACTTATCGCACTTGTGTTAGTGTTGAAAAACCACTTTTCGCACTTGCGTTGGTGCAGGAAACCACTTTTGCACTTGTATTAGTGTGGAAAAAACACTTTTCGCTCTTGTGTTAGTGTTGAAAAACCACTTTTTGCACTTGTATTAGTGTGGAAAAAACACTTTTCGCTCTTGTGTTAGTGTTGAAAAACCACTTTTTGCACTTGTGTTAGTGTTGAAAAACCACTTTTCGCACTTGTGTTAGTGTTGAAAAACCACTTTTCGCACTTGTGTTGGTGCAGGAAACCACTTTTGCACTTGTATTAGTGTGGAAAAAACACTTTTCGCTCTTGTGTTAGTGTTGAAAAACCACTTTTTGCACTTGTGTTAGTGTTGAAAAACCACTTTTCGCACTTGTGTTAGTGTTGAAAAACCACTTTTCGCACTTGTGTTGGTGCAGGAAACCACTTTTGCACTTGTATTAGTGTGGAAAAACCACTTTTCGCACTTGTGTTAGTGTTGAAAAACCACTTTTCGCACTTGTGTTAGTGTTGAAAAACCACTTTTCGCACATGTGTTGGTGCAGGAAACCACTTTTGCACTTGTATTAGTGTGGAAAAAACACTTTTTGCACTTGTGATAGTGTTGAAAAACCACTTTTCGCACTTGGGTTAGTGTTGAAAAACCACTTTTCGCACTTGTGTTAGTGTTGAAAAACCACTTTTCGCACTTGTGTTGGTGCAGGAAACCACTTTTGCACTTGTATTAGTGTGGAAAAAACACTTTTCGCACTTGTGTTAGTGTTGAAAAACCACTTTTCGCACTTGTGTTGGTGCAGGAAACCACTTTTGCACTTGTATTAGTGTGGAAAAAACACTTTTCGCACTTGTGTTGGTGTTGAAAAACCACTTTTCGCACTTGCGTTAGTGTTGAAAAATCACTTTTCGCACTTGTGTTAGTGTTGAAAAACCACTTTTCGCACTTGTGTTGGTGCAGGAAACCACTTTTGCACTTGTATTAGTGTGGAAAAACCACTTTTCGCACTTGTGTTAGTGTTGAAAAGCCACTTTTCGCACTTGTGTTAGTGTTGAAAAACCACTTTTCGCACTTGTGTTGGTGCAGGAAACCACTTTTGCACTTGTATTAGTGTGGAATAAAGACTTTTTGCACTTGTGATAGTGTTGAAAAACCACTTTTCGCACTTTTGTTAGTGTTGAAAAACCACTTTTCGCACTTGTGTTGGTGCAGGAAACCACTTTTGCACTTGTATTAGTGTGGAAAAATCACTTTTCGCACTTATGTTAGTGTTGAAAAACCACTTTTCGCACTTGTGTTAGTGTTGAAAAACCACTTATCGCACTTGTGTTAGTGTTGAAAAACCACTTTTCGCACTTGTGTTGTTGCAGGAAACCACTTTTGCACTTGTATTAGTGTGGAAAAAACACTTTTCGCTCTTGTGTTAGTGTTGAAAAACCACTTTTTGCACTTGTGTTAGTGTTGAAAAACCACTTTTCGCACTTGTGTTAGTGTTGAAAAACCACTTTTCGCACTTGTGTTGGTGCAGGAAACCACTTTTGCACTTGTATTAGTGTGGAAAAACCACTTTTCGCACTTGTGTTAGTGTTGAAAAACCACTTTTCGCACTTGTGTTAGTGTTGAAAAACCACTTTTCGCACATGTGTTGGTGCAGGAAACCACTTTTGCACTTGTATTAGTGTGGAAAAAACACTTTTTGCACTTGTGATAGTGTTGAAAAACCACTTTTCGCACTTGTGTTAGTGTTGAAAAACCACTTTTCGCACTTGTGTTAGTGTTGAAAAACCACTTTTCGCACTTGTGTTGGTGCAGGAAACCACTTTTGCACTTGTATTAGTGTGGAAAAAACACTTTTCGCACTTGTGTTAGTGTTGAAAAACCACTTTTCGCAATTGTGTTAGTGTTGAAAAACCACTTTTCGCACTTGTGTTAGTGTTGAAAAACCACTTTTCGCACTTGTGTTGGTGCAGGAAACCACTTTTGCACTTGTATTAGTGTGGAAAAAACACTTTTTGCACTTTTGATAGTGTTGAAAAACCACTTTTCGCACTTGTGTTGGTGCAGGAAACCACTATTGCACTTGTATTAGTGTGGAAAAACCACTTTTCGCACTTGTGTTAGTGATGGAAAACCACTTTTCGCATTTGTGTTAGTGTTGAAAAACCACTTTTCGCACTTGTGTTGGTGCAGGAAACCACTTTTGCACTTGTATTAGTGTGGAAAAAACACTTTTGGCACTTGTGATAGTGTTGAAAAACCACTTTTCGCACTTGTGTTAGTGTTGAAAAACCACTTTTCGCACTTGAGTTAGTGTTGAAAAACCACTTTTCGCACTTGTGTTGGTGCAGGAAACCACTTTTGCACTTGTATGAGTGTGGAAAAAACACTTTTTGCACTTGTCATAGTGTTGAAAAACCACTTTTCGCACTTGTGTTAGTGTTGAAAAACCACTTTTCGCACTTGTGTTGGTGCAGGAAACCACTTTTGCACTTGTATTAGTGTGGAAAAAACACTTTTCGCACTTGTGTTAGTGTTGAAAAACCATTTTTCGCACTTGTGTTAGTGTTGAAAAACCACTTTTCGCACTTGTGTTAGTGTTGAAAAACCACTTTTCGCACTTGTGTTGGTGCAGGAAACCACTTTTGCACTTGTATTAGTGTGGAAAAACCACTTTTCGCACTTGTGTTAGTGTTGAAAAGCCGCTTTTCGCACTTGTGTTAGTGTTGAAAAACCACTTTTCGCACTCGTGTTGGTGCAGGAAACCACTTTTGCACTTGTATTAGTGTGGAAAAATCACTTTTCGCACTTGTGTTAGTGTTGAAAAACCACTTTTCGCACTTGTGTTAGTGTTGTAAAATCACTTTTCACACTTGTGTTAGTGTTGAAAAACCACTTTTCGCACTTGTGTTGGTGCAGGAAACCACTTTTGCACTTGTATTAGTGTGGAAAAAACACTTTTCGCTCTTGTGTTAGTGTTGAAAAACCACTTTTCGCACTTGTGTTAGTGTTGAAAAACCACTTTTCGCACTTGTGTTAGTGTTGAAAAACCACTTTTCGCACTTGTGTTGGTGCAGGAAACCACTTTTGCACTTGTATTAGTGTGGAAAAACCACTTTTCGCACTTGTGTTAGTGTTGAAAATCCACTTTTCGCACTTGTGTTGGTGCAGGAAACCACTTTTGCACTTGTATTAGTGTGGAAAAACCACTTATCGCACTTGTGGTAGTGTTGAAAAACCACTTTTCGCACTTGTGTTAGTGTTGAAAAACCACTTTTCGCACTTGTGTTGGTGCAGGAAACCACTTTTGCACTTATATTAGTGTGGAAAAAACACTTTTTGCACTTGTGATAGTGTTGAAAAACCACTTTTCGCACTTGTGTTTGTGTTGAAAAACCACTTTTCGCACTTGTGTTAGTGTTGAAAAACCACTTTTCGCACTTGTGTTAGTGTTGAAAAACCACTTTTTGCACTTGTGTTGGAGCAGGAAACCACTTTTGCACTTGTATTAGTGTGGAAAAACACTTTTTGCACTTGTGATAGTGTTGAAAAACCACTTTTCGCACTTGTGTTAGTGTTGAAAAACCACTTTTTGCACTTGTGTTGGTGCAGGAAACCACTTTTGCACTTGTATTAGTGTGGAAAAAACACTTTTTGCACTTGTGATAGTGTTGAAAAACCACTTTTCGCACTTGTGTTAGTGTTGAAAAACTACTTTTCGCACTTGAGTTAGTGTTGAAAAACCACTTTTCGCACTTGTGTTGGTGCAGGAAACCACTTTTGCACTTGTATGAGTGTGGAAAAAACACTTTTTGCACTTGTCATAGTGTTGAAAAACCACTTTTCGCACTTGTGTTAGTGTTGAAAAACCACTTTTCGCACTTGTGTTGGTGCAGGAAACCACTTTTGCACTTGTATTAGTGTGGAAAAAACACTTTTCGCACTTGTGTTAGTGTTGAAAAAACACTTTTCGCACTTGTGTTAGTGTTGAAAAACCACTTTTCGTACTTGTGTTAGTGTTGAAAAACCACTTTTCGCACTTGTGTTGGTGCAGGAAACCACTTTTGCACTTGTATTAGTGTGGAAAAACCACTTTTCACACTTGTGTTAGTGTTGAAAAGCCACTTTTCGCACTTGTGTTGGTGCAGGAAACCACTTTTGCACTTGTATTAGTGTGGAATAAAGACTTTTTGCACTTGTGATAGTGTTGAAAAACCACTTTTCGCACTTTTGTTAGTGTTGAAAAACCACTTTTCGCACTTGTGTTGGTGCAGGAAACCACATTTGCACTTGTATTAGTGTGGAAAAATCACTTTTCGCACTTGTGTTAGTGTTGAAAAACCACTTTTCGCACTTGTGTTAGTGTTGAAAAACCACTTATCGCACTTGTGTTAGTGTTGAAAAACCACTTTTCGCACTTGTGTTGGTGCAGGAAACCACTTTTGCACTTGTATTAGTGTGGAAAAAACACTTTTCGCTCTTGTGTTAGTGTTGAAAAAACACTTTTTGCACTTGTGTTAGTGTTGAAAAACCACTTTTCGCACTTGTGTTAGTGTTGAAAAACCACTTTTCGCACTTGTGTTGGTGCAGGAAACCACTTTTGCACTTGTATTAGTGTGGAAAAACCACTTTTCGCACTTGTGTTAGTGTTGAAAAACCACTTTTCGCACTTGTGTTAGTGTTGAAAAACCACTTTTCGCACATGTGTTGGTGCAGGAAACCACTTTTGCACTTGTGTTAGTGTGGAAAAAACACTTTTTGCACTTGTGATAGTGTTGAAAAACCACTTTTCGCACTTGTGTTAGTGTTGAAAAACCACTTTTCGCACTTGTGTTAGTGTTGAAAAACCACTTTTCGCACTTGTGTTGGTGCAGGAAACCACTTTTGCACTTGTATTAGTGTGGAAAAAACACTTTTCGCACTTGTGTTAGTGTTGAAAAACCACTTTTCGCACTTGTGTTAGTGTTGAAAAACCACTTTTTGCACTTGTGTTAGTGTTGAAAAACCACTTTTCGCACTTGTGTTGGTGCAGGAAACCACTTTTGCACTTGTATTAGTGTGGAAAAAACACTTTTTGCACTTTCGATAGTGTTGAAAAACCACTTTTCGCACTTGTGTTGGTGCAGGAAACCACTATTGCACTTGTATTAGTGTGGAAAAACCACTTTTCGCACTTGTGTTAGTGTTGGAAAACCACTTTTCGCATTTGTGTTAGTGTTGAAAAACCACTTTTCGCACTTGTGTTGGTGCAGGAAACCACTTTTGCACTTGTATTAGTGTGGAAAAAACACTTTTGGCACTTGTGATAGTGTTGAAAAACCACTTTTCGCACTTGTGTTAGTGTTGAAAAACCACTTTTCGCACTTGTGTTAATGTTGAAAAACCACTTTTCGCACTTGAGTTAGTGTTGAAAAACCACTTTTCGCACTTGTGTTGGTGCAGGAAACCACTTTTGCACTTGTATGAGTGTGGAAAAAACACTTTTTGCACTTGTCATAGTGTTGAAAAACCACTATTCGCACTTGTGTTAGTGTTGAAAAACCACTTTTCGCACTTGTGTTGGTGCAGGAAACCACTTTTGCACTTGTATTAGTGTGGAAAAAACACTTTTCGCACTTGTGTTAGTGTTGAAAAACCACTTTTCGCACTTGTGTTAGTGTTGAAAAACCACTTTTCGCACTCGTGTTAGTGTTGAAAAACCACTTTTCGCACTTGTGTTGGTGCAGGAAACCACTTTTGCACTTGTATTAGTGTGGAAAAACCACTTTTCGCACTTGTGTTAGTGTTGAAAAGCCACTTTTCGCACTTGTGTTAGTGTTGAAAAACCACTTTTCGCACTTGTGTTGGTGCAGGAAACCACTTTTGCACTTGTATTAGTGTGGAATAAAGACTTTTTGCACTTGTGATAGTGTTGAAAAACCACTTTCCGCACTTTTGTTAGTGTTGAAAAACCACTTTTCGCACTTGTGTTGGTGCAGGAAACCACTTTTGCACTTGTATTAGTGTGGAAAAATCACTTTTCGCACTTGTGTTAGTGTTGAAAAACCACTTTTCGCACTTGTGTTAGTGTTGAAAAACCACTTATCGCACTTGTGTTAGTGTTGAAAAACCACTTTTCGCACTTGTGTTGGTGCAGGAAACCACTTTTGCACTTGTATTAGTGTGGAAAAAACACTTTTTGCACTTGTGATAGTGTTGAAAAACCACTTTTCGCACTTGTGTTAGTGTTGAAAAACCACTTTTCGCACTTGTGTTAGTGTTGAAAAACCACTTTTCGCACTTGTGTTGGTGCAGGAAACCACTTTTGCACTTGTATTAGTGTGGAAAAAACACTTTTCGCACTTGTGTTAGTGTTGAAAAACCACTTTTCGCACTTGTGTTAGTGTTGAAAAACCACTTTTCGCACTTGTGTTAGTGTTGAAAAACCACTTTTCGCACTTGTGTTGGTGCAGGAAACCACTTTTGCACTTGTATTAGTGTGGAAAAAACACTTTTTGCACTTTTGATAGTGTTGAAAAACCACTTTTCGCACTTGTGTTGGTGCAGGATACCACTATTGCACTTGTATTAGTGTGGAAAAACCACTTTTCGCACTTGTGTTAGTGTTGGAAAACCACTTTTCGCATTTGTGTTAGTGTTGAAAAACCACTTTTCGCACTTGTGTTGGTGCAGGAAACCACTTTTGCACTTGTATTAGTGTGGAAAAAACACTTTTGGCACTTGTGATAGTGTTGAAAAACCACTTTTCGCACTTGTGTTAGTGTTGAAAAACCACTTTTCGCACTTGAGTTAGTGTTGAAAAACCACTTTTCGCACTTGTGTTGGTGCAGGAAACCACTTTTGCACTTGTATGAGTGTGGAAAAAACACTTTTTGCACTTGTCATAGTGTTGAAAAACCACTTTTCGCACTTGTGTTAGTGTTGAAAAACCACCTTTCGCACTTGTGTTGGTGCAGGAAACCACTTTTGCACTTGTATTAGTGTGGAAAAAACACTTTTCGCACTTGTGTTAGTGTTGAAAAAACACTTTTCGCACTTGTGTTAGTGTTGAAAAACCACTTTTCGCACTTGTGTTAGTGTTGAAAAACCACTTTTCGCACTTGTGTTGGTGCAGGAAACCACTTTTGCACTTGTATTAGTGTGGAAAAACCACTTTTCGCACTTGTGTTAGTGTTGAAAAGCCACTTTTCGCACTTGTGTTAGTGTTGAAAAAACCACTTTTCACACTTGTGTTGGTGCAGGAAACCACTTTTGCACTTGTATTAGTGTGGAAAAAACACTTTTCGCACTTGTGTTAGTGTTGAAAAACCACTTTTCGCACTTGTGTTAGTGTTGAAAAACCACTTTTCGCACTTGTGTTAGTGTTGAAAAACCACTTTTCGCACTTGTGTTGGTGCAGGAAACCACTTTTGCACTTGTATTAGTGTGGAAAAAACACTTTTTGCACTTTTGATAGTGTTGAAAAACCACTTTTCGCACTTGTGTTGGTGCAGGAAACCACTATTGCACTTGTATTAGTGTGGAAAAACCACTTTTCGCACTTGTGTTAGTGTTGGAAAACCACTTTTCGCATTTGTGTTAGTGTTGAAAAACCACTTTTCGCACTTGTGTTGGTGCAGGAAACCACTTTTGCACTTGTATTAGTGTGGAAAAAACACTTTTGGCACTTGTGATAGTGTTGAAAAACCACTTTTCGCACTTGTGTTAGTGTTGAAAAACCACTTTTCGCACTTGTGTTAATGTTGAAAAACCACTTTTCGCACTTGAGTTAGTGTTGAAAAACCACTTTTCGCACTTGTGTTGGTGCAGGAAACCACTTTTGCACTTGTATGAGTGTGGAAAAAACACTTTTTGCACTTGTCATAGTGTTGAAAAACCACTATTCGCACTTGTGTTAGTGTTGAAAAACCACTTTTCGCACTTGTGTTGGTGCAGGAAACCACTTTTGCACTTGTATTAGTGTGGAAAAAACACTTTTCGCACTTGTGTTAGTGTTGAAAAACCACTTTTCGCACTTGTGTTAGTGTTGAAAAACCACTTTTCGCACTCGTGTTAGTGTTGAAAAACCACTTTTCGCACTTGTGTTGGTGCAGGAAACCACTTTTGCACTTGTATTAGTGTGGAAAAACCACTTTTCGCACTTGTGTTAGTGTTGAAAAGCCACTTTTCGCACTTGTGTTAGTGTTGAAAAACCACTTTTCGCACTTGTGTTGGTGCAGGAAACCACTTTTGCACTTGTATTAGTGTGGAATAAAGACTTTTTGCACTTGTGATAGTGTTGAAAAACCACTTTTCGCACTTTTGTTAGTGTTGAAAAACCACTTTTCGCACTTGTGTTGGTGCAGGAAACCACTTTTGCACTTGTATTAGTGTGGAAAAATCACTTTTCGCACTTGTGTTAGTGTTGAAAAACCACTTTTCGCACTTGTGTTAGTGTTGAAAAACCACTTATCGCACTTGTGTTAGTGTTGAAAAACCACTTTTCGCACTTGTGTTGGTGCAGGAAACCACTTTTGCACTTGTATTAGTGTGGAAAAAACACTTTTTGCACTTGTGATAGTGTTGAAAAACCACTTTTCGCACTTGTGTTAGTGTTGAAAAACCACTTTTCGCACTTGTGTTAGTGTTGAAAAACCACTTTTCGCACTTGTGTTGGTGCAGGAAACCACTTTTGCACTTGTATTAGTGTGGAAAAAACACTTTTCGCACTTGTGTTAGTGTTGAAAAACCACTTTTCGCACTTGTGTTAGTGTTGAAAAACCACTTTTCGCACTTGTGTTAGTGTTGAAAAACCACTTTTCGCACTTGTGTTGGTGCAGGAAACCACTTTTGCACTTGTATTAGTGTGGAAAAAACACTTTTTGCACTTGTGATAGTGTTGAAAAACCACTTTTCGCACTTGTGTTGGTGCAGGAAACCACTTTTGCACTTGTATTAGTGTGGAAAAACCACTTTTCGCACTTGTGTTAGTGTTGAAAAGCCACTTTTCGCACTTGTGTTAGTGTTGAAAAACCACTTTTCGCACTTGTGTTGGTGCAGGAAACCACTTTTGCACTTGTATTAGTGTGGAATAAAGACTTTTTGCACTTGTGATAGTGTTGAAAAACCACTTTTCGCACTTTTGTTAGTGTTGAAAAACCACTTTTCGCACTTGTGTTGGTGCAGGAAACCACTTTTGCACTTGTATTAGTGTGGAAAAATCACTTTTCGCACTTATGTTAGTGTTGAAAAACCACTTTTCGCACTTGTGTTAGTGTTGAAAAACCACTTATCGCACTTGTGTTAGTGTTGAAAAACCACTTTTCGCACTTGTGTTGTTGCAGGAAACCACTTTTGCACTTGTATTAGTGTGGAAAAAACACTTTTCGCTCTTGTGTTAGTGTTGAAAAACCACTTTTTGCACTTGTGTTAGTGTTGAAAAACCACTTTTCGCACTTGTGTTAGTGTTGAAAAACCACTTTTCGCACTTGTGTTGGTGCAGGAAACCACTTTTGCACTTGTATTAGTGTGGAAAAACCACTTTTCGCACTTGTGTTAGTGTTGAAAAACCACTTTTCGCACTTGTGTTAGTGTTGAAAAACCACTTTTCGCACATGTGTTGGTGCAGGAAACCACTTTTGCACTTGTATTAGTGTGGAAAAAACACTTTTTGCACTTGTGATAGTGTTGAAAAACCACTTTTCGCACTTGTGTTAGTGTTGAAAAACCACTTTTCGCACTTGTGTTAGTGTTGAAAAACCACTTTTCGCACTTGTGTTGGTGCAGGAAACCACTTTTGCACTTGTATTAGTGTGGAAAAAACACTTTTCGCACTTGTGTTAGTGTTGAAAAACCACTTTTCGCAATTGTGTTAGTGTTGAAAAACCACTTTTCGCACTTGTGTTAGTGTTGAAAAACCACTTTTCGCACTTGTGTTGGTGCAGGAAACCACTTTTGCACTTGTATTAGTGTGGAAAAAACACTTTTTGCACTTTTGATAGTGTTGAAAAACCACTTTTCGCACTTGTGTTGGTGCAGGAAACCACTTTTGCACTTGTATTAGTGTGGAAAAAACACTTTTCGCACTTGTGTTAGTGTTGAAAAACCACTTTTCGCACTTGTGTTAGTGTTGAAAAACCACTTTTCGCACTCGTGTTAGTGTTGAAAAACCACTTTTCGCACTTGTGTTGGTGCAGGAAACCACTTTTGCACTTGTATTAGTGTGGAAAAACCACTTTTCGCACTTGTGTTAGTGTTGAAAAGCCACTTTTCGCACTTGTGTTAGTGTTGAAAAACCACTTTTCGCACTTGTGTTGGTGCAGGAAACCACTTTTGCACTTGTATTAGTGTGGAATAAAGACTTTTTGCACTTGTGATAGTGTTGAAAAACCACTTTCCGCACTTTTGTTAGTGTTGAAAAACCACTTTTCGCACTTGTGTTGGTGCAGGAAACCACTTTTGCACTTGTATTAGTGTGGAAAAATCACTTTTCGCACTTGTGTTAGTGTTGAAAAACCACTTTTCGCACTTGTGTTAGTGTTGAAAAACCACTTATCGCACTTGTGTTAGTGTTGAAAAACCACTTTTCGCACTTGTGTTGGTGCAGGAAACCACTTTTGCACTTGTATTAGTGTGGAAAAAACACTTTTTGCACTTGTGATAGTGTTGAAAAACCACTTTTCGCACTTGTGTTAGTGTTGAAAAACCACTTTTCGCACTTGTGTTAGTGTTGAAAAACCACTTTTCGCACTTGTGTTGGTGCAGGAAACCACTTTTGCACTTGTATTAGTGTGGAAAAAACACTTTTCGCACTTGTGTTAGTGTTGAAAAACCACTTTTCGCACTTGTGTTAGTGTTGAAAAACCACTTTTCGCACTTGTGTTAGTGTTGAAAAACCACTTTTCGCACTTGTGTTGGTGCAGGAAACCACTTTTGCACTTGTATTAGTGTGGAAAAAACACTTTTTGCACTTTTGATAGTGTTGAAAAACCACTTTTCGCACTTGTGTTGGTGCAGGATACCACTATTGCACTTGTATTAGTGTGGAAAAACCACTTTTCGCACTTGTGTTAGTGTTGGAAAACCACTTTTCGCATTTGTGTTAGTGTTGAAAAACCACTTTTCGCACTTGTGTTGGTGCAGGAAACCACTTTTGCACTTGTATTAGTGTGGAAAAAACACTTTTGGCACTTGTGATAGTGTTGAAAAACCACTTTTCGCACTTGTGTTAGTGTTGAAAAACCACTTTTCGCACTTGAGTTAGTGTTGAAAAACCACTTTTAGCACTTGTGTTGGTGCAGGAAACCACTTTTGCACTTGTATGAGTGTGGAAAAAACACTTTTTGCACCTGTCATAGTGTTGAAAAACCACTTTTCGCACTTGTGTTAGTGTTGAAAAACCACCTTTCGCACTTGTGTTGGTGCAGGAAACCACTTTTGCACTTGTATTAGTGTGGAAAAAACACTTTTCGCACTTGTGTTAGTGTTGAAAAAACACTTTTCGCACTTGTGTTAGTGTTGAAAAACCACTTTTCGCACTTGTGTTAGTGTTGAAAAACCACTTTTCGCACTTGTGTTGGTGCAGGAAACCACTTTTGCACTTGTATTAGTGTGGAAAAACCACTTTTCGCACTTGTGTTAGTGTTGAAAAGCCACTTTTCGCACTTGTGTTAGTGTTGAAAAAACCACTTTTCACACTTGTGTTGGTGCAGGAAACCACTTTTGCACTTGTATTAGTGTGGAAAAAACACTTTTCGCACTTGTGTTAGTGTTGAAAAACCACTTTTCGCACTTGTGTTAGTGTTGAAAAACCACTTTTCGCACTTGTGTTAGTGTTGAAAAACCACTTTTCGCACTTGTGTTGGTGCAGGAAACCACTTTTGCACTTGTATTAGTGTGGAAAAAACACTTTTTGCACTTTTGATAGTGTTGAAAAACCACTTTTCGCACTTGTGTTGGTGCAGGAAACCACTATTGCACTTGTATTAGTGTGGAAAAACCACTTTTCGCACTTGTGTTAGTGTTGGAAAACCACTTTTCGCATTTGTGTTAGTGTTGAAAAACCACTTTTCGCACTTGTGTTGGTGCAGGAAACCACTTTTGCACTTGTATTAGTGTGGAAAAAACACTTTTGGCACTTGTGATAGTGTTGAAAAACCACTTTTCGCACTTGTGTTAGTGTTGAAAAACCACTTTTCGCACTTGTGTTAATGTTGAAAAACCACTTTTCGCACTTGAGTTAGTGTTGAAAAACCACTTTTCGCACTTGTGTTGGTGCAGGAAACCACTTTTGCACTTGTATTAGTGTGGAAAAAACACTTTTTGCACTTGTGATAGTGTTGAAAAACCACTTTTCGCACTTGTGTTAGTGTTGAAAAACTACTTTTCGCACTTGAGTTAGTGTTGAAAAACCACTTTTCGCACTTGTGTTGGTGCAGGAAACCACTTTTGCACTTGTATGAGTGTGGAAAAAACACTTTTTGCACTTGTCATAGTGTTGAAAAACCACTTTTCGCACTTGTGTTAGTGTTGAAAAACCACTTTTCGCACTTGTGTTGGTGCAGGAAACCACTTTTGCACTTGTATTAGTGTGGAAAAAACACTTTTCGCACTTGTGTTAGTGTTGAAAAAACACTTTTCGCACTTGTGTTAGTGTTGAAAAACCACTTTTCGTACTTGTGTTAGTGTTGAAAAACCACTTTTCGCACTTGTGTTGGTGCAGGAAACCACTTTTGCACTTGTATTAGTGTGGAAAAACCACTTTTCACACTTGTGTTAGTGTTGAAAAGCCACTTTTCGCACTTGTGTTGGTGCAGGAAACCACTTTTGCACTTGTATTAGTGTGGAATAAAGACTTTTTGCACTTGTGATAGTGTTGAAAAACCACTTTTCGCACTTTTGTTAGTGTTGAAAAACCACTTTTCGCACTTGTGTTGGTGCAGGAAACCACATTTGCACTTGTATTAGTGTGGAAAAATCACTTTTCGCACTTGTGTTAGTGTTGAAAAACCACTTTTCGCACTTGTGTTAGTGTTGAAAAACCACTTATCGCACTTGTGTTAGTGTTGAAAAACCACTTTTCGCACTTGTGTTGGTGCAGGAAACCACTTTTGCACTTGTATTAGTGTGGAAAAAACACTTTTCGCTCTTGTGTTAGTGTTGAAAAAACACTTTTTGCACTTGTGTTAGTGTTGAAAAACCACTTTTCGCACTTGTGTTAGTGTTGAAAAACCACTTTTCGCACTTGTGTTGGTGCAGGAAACCACTTTTGCACTTGTATTAGTGTGGAAAAACCACTTTTCGCACTTGTGTTAGTGTTGAAAAACCACTTTTCGCACTTGTGTTAGTGTTGAAAAACCACTTTTCGCACATGTGTTGGTGCAGGAAACCACTTTTGCACTTGTGTTAGTGTGGAAAAAACACTTTTTGCACTTGTGATAGTGTTGAAAAACCACTTTTCGCACTTGTGTTAGTGTTGAAAAACCACTTTTCGCACTTGTGTTAGTGTTGAAAAACCACTTTTCGCACTTGTGTTGGTGCAGGAAACCACTTTTGCACTTGTATTAGTGTGGAAAAAACACTTTTCGCACTTGTGTTAGTGTTGAAAAACCACTTTTCGCACTTGTGTTAGTGTTGAAAAACCACTTTTTGCACTTGTGTTAGTGTTGAAAAACCACTTTTCGCACTTGTGTTGGTGCAGGAAACCACTTTTGCACTTGTATTAGTGTGGAAAAAACACTTTTTGCACTTTCGATAGTGTTGAAAAACCACTTTTCGCACTTGTGTTGGTGCAGGAAACCACTATTGCACTTGTATTAGTGTGGAAAAACCACTTTTCGCACTTGTGTTAGTGTTGGAAAACCACTTTTCGCATTTGTGTTAGTGTTGAAAAACCACTTTTCGCACTTGTGTTGGTGCAGGAAACCACTTTTGCACTTGTATTAGTGTGGAAAAAACACTTTTGGCACTTGTGATAGTGTTGAAAAACCACTTTTCGCACTTGTGTTAGTGTTGAAAAACCACTTTTCGCACTTGTGTTAATGTTGAAAAACCACTTTTCGCACTTGAGTTAGTGTTGAAAAACCACTTTTCGCACTTGTGTTGGTGCAGGAAACCACTTTTGCACTTGTATGAGTGTGGAAAAAACACTTTTTGCACTTGTCATAGTGTTGAAAAACCACTATTCGCACTTGTGTTAGTGTTGAAAAACCACTTTTCGCACTTGTGTTGGTGCAGGAAACCACTTTTGCACTTGTATTAGTGTGGAAAAAACACTTTTCGCACTTGTGTTAGTGTTGAAAAACCACTTTTCGCACTTGTGTTAGTGTTGAAAAACCACTTTTCGCACTCGTGTTAGTGTTGAAAAACCACTTTTCGCACTTGTGTTGGTGCAGGAAACCACTTTTGCACTTGTATTAGTGTGGAAAAACCACTTTTCGCACTTGTGTTAGTGTTGAAAAGCCACTTTTCGCACTTGTGTTAGTGTTGAAAAACCACTTTTCGCACTTGTGTTGGTGCAGGAAACCACTTTTGCACTTGTATTAGTGTGGAATAAAGACTTTTTGCACTTGTGATAGTGTTGAAAAACCACTTTCCGCACTTTTGTTAGTGTTGAAAAACCACTTTTCGCACTTGTGTTGGTGCAGGAAACCACTTTTGCACTTGTATTAGTGTGGAAAAATCACTTTTCGCACTTGTGTTAGTGTTGAAAAACCACTTTTCGCACTTGTGTTAGTGTTGAAAAACCACTTATCGCACTTGTGTTAGTGTTGAAAAACCACTTTTCGCACTTGTGTTGGTGCAGGAAACCACTTTTGCACTTGTATTAGTGTGGAAAAAACACTTTTTGCACTTGTGATAGTGTTGAAAAACCACTTTTCGCACTTGTGTTAGTGTTGAAAAACCACTTTTCGCACTTGTGTTAGTGTTGAAAAACCACTTTTCGCACTTGTGTTGGTGCAGGAAACCACTTTTGCACTTGTATTAGTGTGGAAAAAACACTTTTCGCACTTGTGTTAGTGTTGAAAAACCACTTTTCGCACTTGTGTTAGTGTTGAAAAACCACTTTTCGCACTTGTGTTAGTGTTGAAAAACCACTTTTCGCACTTGTGTTGGTGCAGGAAACCACTTTTGCACTTGTATTAGTGTGGAAAAAACACTTTTTGCACTTTTGATAGTGTTGAAAAACCACTTTTCGCACTTGTGTTGGTGCAGGATACCACTATTGCACTTGTATTAGTGTGGAAAAACCACTTTTCGCACTTGTGTTAGTGTTGGAAAACCACTTTTCGCATTTGTGTTAGTGTTGAAAAACCACTTTTCGCACTTGTGTTGGTGCAGGAAACCACTTTTGCACTTGTATTAGTGTGGAAAAAACACTTTTGGCACTTGTGATAGTGTTGAAAAACCACTTTTCGCACTTGTGTTAGTGTTGAAAAACCACTTTTCGCACTTGAGTTAGTGTTGAAAAACCACTTTTCGCACTTGTGTTGGTGCAGGAAACCACTTTTGCACTTGTATGAGTGTGGAAAAAACACTTTTTGCACTTGTCATAGTGTTGAAAAACCACTTTTCGCACTTGTGTTAGTGTTGAAAAACCACCTTTCGCACTTGTGTTGGTGCAGGAAACCACTTTTGCACTTGTATTAGTGTGGAAAAAACACTTTTCGCACTTGTGTTAGTGTTGAAAAAACACTTTTCGCACTTGTGTTAGTGTTGAAAAACCACTTTTCGCACTTGTGTTAGTGTTGAAAAACCACTTTTCGCACTTGTGTTGGTGCAGGAAACCACTTTTGCACTTGTATTAGTGTGGAAAAACCACTTTTCGCACTTGTGTTAGTGTTGAAAAGCCACTTTTCGCACTTGTGTTAGTGTTGAAAAAACCACTTTTCACACTTGTGTTGGTGCAGGAAACCACTTTTGCACTTGTATTAGTGTGGAAAAAACACTTTTCGCACTTGTGTTAGTGTTGAAAAACCACTTTTCGCACTTGTGTTAGTGTTGAAAAACCACTTTTCGCACTTGTGTTAGTGTTGAAAAACCACTTTTCGCACTTGTGTTGGTGCAGGAAACCACTTTTGCACTTGTATTAGTGTGGAAAAAACACTTTTTGCACTTTTGATAGTGTTGAAAAACCACTTTTCGCACTTGTGTTGGTGCAGGAAACCACTATTGCACTTGTATTAGTGTGGAAAAACCACTTTTCGCACTTGTGTTAGTGTTGGAAAACCACTTTTCGCATTTGTGTTAGTGTTGAAAAACCACTTTTCGCACTTGTGTTGGTGCAGGAAACCACTTTTGCACTTGTATTAGTGTGGAAAAAACACTTTTGGCACTTGTGATAGTGTTGAAAAACCACTTTTCGCACTTGTGTTAGTGTTGAAAAACCACTTTTCGCACTTGTGTTAATGTTGAAAAACCACTTTTCGCACTTGAGTTAGTGTTGAAAAACCACTTTTCGCACTTGTGTTGGTGCAGGAAACCACTTTTGCACTTGTATGAGTGTGGAAAAAACACTTTTTGCACTTGTCATAGTGTTGAAAAACCACTATTCGCACTTGTGTTAGTGTTGAAAAACCACTTTTCGCACTTGTGTTGGTGCAGGAAACCACTTTTGCACTTGTATTAGTGTGGAAAAAACACTTTTCGCACTTGTGTTAGTGTTGAAAAACCACTTTTCGCACTTGTGTTAGTGTTGAAAAACCACTTTTCGCACTCGTGTTAGTGTTGAAAAACCACTTTTCGCACTTGTGTTGGTGCAGGAAACCACTTTTGCACTTGTATTAGTGTGGAAAAACCACTTTTCGCACTTGTGTTAGTGTTGAAAAGCCACTTTTCGCACTTGTGTTAGTGTTGAAAAACCACTTTTCGCACTTGTGTTGGTGCAGGAAACCACTTTTGCACTTGTATTAGTGTGGAATAAAGACTTTTTGCACTTGTGATAGTGTTGAAAAACCACTTTTCGCACTTTTGTTAGTGTTGAAAAACCACTTTTCGCACTTGTGTTGGTGCAGGAAACCACTTTTGCACTTGTATTAGTGTGGAAAAATCACTTTTCGCACTTGTGTTAGTGTTGAAAAACCACTTTTCGCACTTGTGTTAGTGTTGAAAAACCACTTATCGCACTTGTGTTAGTGTTGAAAAACCACTTTTCGCACTTGTGTTGGTGCAGGAAACCACTTTTGCACTTGTATTAGTGTGGAAAAAACACTTTTTGCACTTGTGATAGTGTTGAAAAACCACTTTTCGCACTTGTGTTAGTGTTGAAAAACCACTTTTCGCACTTGTGTTAGTGTTGAAAAACCACTTTTCGCACTTGTGTTGGTGCAGGAAACCACTTTTGCACTTGTATTAGTGTGGAAAAAACACTTTTCGCACTTGTGTTAGTGTTGAAAAACCACTTTTCGCACTTGTGTTAGTGTTGAAAAACCACTTTTCGCACTTGTGTTAGTGTTGAAAAACCACTTTTCGCACTTGTGTTGGTGCAGGAAACCACTTTTGCACTTGTATTAGTGTGGAAAAAACACTTTTTGCACTTGTGATAGTGTTGAAAAACCACTTTTCGCACTTGTGTTGGTGCAGGAAACCACTTTTGCACTTGTATTAGTGTGGAAAAACCACTTTTCGCACTTGTGTTAGTGTTGAAAAGCCACTTTTCGCACTTGTGTTAGTGTTGAAAAACCACTTTTCGCACTTGTGTTGGTGCAGGAAACCACTTTTGCACTTGTATTAGTGTGGAATAAAGACTTTTTGCACTTGTGATAGTGTTGAAAAACCACTTTTCGCACTTTTGTTAGTGTTGAAAAACCACTTTTCGCACTTGTGTTGGTGCAGGAAACCACTTTTGCACTTGTATTAGTGTGGAAAAATCACTTTTCGCACTTATGTTAGTGTTGAAAAACCACTTTTCGCACTTGTGTTAGTGTTGAAAAACCACTTATCGCACTTGTGTTAGTGTTGAAAAACCACTTTTCGCACTTGTGTTGTTGCAGGAAACCACTTTTGCACTTGTATTAGTGTGGAAAAAACACTTTTCGCTCTTGTGTTAGTGTTGAAAAACCACTTTTTGCACTTGTGTTAGTGTTGAAAAACCACTTTTCGCACTTGTGTTAGTGTTGAAAAACCACTTTTCGCACTTGTGTTGGTGCAGGAAACCACTTTTGCACTTGTATTAGTGTGGAAAAACCACTTTTCGCACTTGTGTTAGTGTTGAAAAACCACTTTTCGCACTTGTGTTAGTGTTGAAAAACCACTTTTCGCACATGTGTTGGTGCAGGAAACCACTTTTGCACTTGTATTAGTGTGGAAAAAACACTTTTTGCACTTGTGATAGTGTTGAAAAACCACTTTTCGCACTTGTGTTAGTGTTGAAAAACCACTTTTCGCACTTGTGTTAGTGTTGAAAAACCACTTTTCGCACTTGTGTTGGTGCAGGAAACCACTTTTGCACTTGTATTAGTGTGGAAAAAACACTTTTCGCACTTGTGTTAGTGTTGAAAAACCACTTTTCGCAATTGTGTTAGTGTTGAAAAACCACTTTTCGCACTTGTGTTAGTGTTGAAAAACCACTTTTCGCACTTGTGTTGGTGCAGGAAACCACTTTTGCACTTGTATTAGTGTGGAAAAAACACTTTTTGCACTTTTGATAGTGTTGAAAAACCACTTTTCGCACTTGTGTTGGTGCAGGAAACCACTTTTGCACTTGTATTAGTGTGGAAAAAACACTTTTCGCACTTGTGTTAGTGTTGAAAAACCACTTTTCGCACTTGTGTTAGTGTTGAAAAACCACTTTTCGCACTCGTGTTAGTGTTGAAAAACCACTTTTCGCACTTGTGTTGGTGCAGGAAACCACTTTTGCACTTGTATTAGTGTGGAAAAACCACTTTTCGCACTTGTGTTAGTGTTGAAAAGCCACTTTTCGCACTTGTGTTAGTGTTGAAAAACCACTTTTCGCACTTGTGTTGGTGCAGGAAACCACTTTTGCACTTGTATTAGTGTGGAATAAAGACTTTTTGCACTTGTGATAGTGTTGAAAAACCACTTTCCGCACTTTTGTTAGTGTTGAAAAACCACTTTTCGCACTTGTGTTGGTGCAGGAAACCACTTTTGCACTTGTATTAGTGTGGAAAAATCACTTTTCGCACTTGTGTTAGTGTTGAAAAACCACTTTTCGCACTTGTGTTAGTGTTGAAAAACCACTTATCGCACTTGTGTTAGTGTTGAAAAACCACTTTTCGCACTTGTGTTGGTGCAGGAAACCACTTTTGCACTTGTATTAGTGTGGAAAAAACACTTTTTGCACTTGTGATAGTGTTGAAAAACCACTTTTCGCACTTGTGTTAGTGTTGAAAAACCACTTTTCGCACTTGTGTTAGTGTTGAAAAACCACTTTTCGCACTTGTGTTGGTGCAGGAAACCACTTTTGCACTTGTATTAGTGTGGAAAAAACACTTTTCGCACTTGTGTTAGTGTTGAAAAACCACTTTTCGCACTTGTGTTAGTGTTGAAAAACCACTTTTCGCACTTGTGTTAGTGTTGAAAAACCACTTTTCGCACTTGTGTTGGTGCAGGAAACCACTTTTGCACTTGTATTAGTGTGGAAAAAACACTTTTTGCACTTTTGATAGTGTTGAAAAACCACTTTTCGCACTTGTGTTGGTGCAGGATACCACTATTGCACTTGTATTAGTGTGGAAAAACCACTTTTCGCACTTGTGTTAGTGTTGGAAAACCACTTTTCGCATTTGTGTTAGTGTTGAAAAACCACTTTTCGCACTTGTGTTGGTGCAGGAAACCACTTTTGCACTTGTATTAGTGTGGAAAAAACACTTTTGGCACTTGTGATAGTGTTGAAAAACCACTTTTCGCACTTGTGTTAGTGTTGAAAAACCACTTTTCGCACTTGAGTTAGTGTTGAAAAACCACTTTTAGCACTTGTGTTGGTGCAGGAAACCACTTTTGCACTTGTATGAGTGTGGAAAAAACACTTTTTGCACCTGTCATAGTGTTGAAAAACCACTTTTCGCACTTGTGTTAGTGTTGAAAAACCACCTTTCGCACTTGTGTTGGTGCAGGAAACCACTTTTGCACTTGTATTAGTGTGGAAAAAACACTTTTCGCACTTGTGTTAGTGTTGAAAAAACACTTTTCGCACTTGTGTTAGTGTTGAAAAACCACTTTTCGCACTTGTGTTAGTGTTGAAAAACCACTTTTCGCACTTGTGTTGGTGCAGGAAACCACTTTTGCACTTGTATTAGTGTGGAAAAACCACTTTTCGCACTTGTGTTAGTGTTGAAAAGCCACTTTTCGCACTTGTGTTAGTGTTGAAAAAACCACTTTTCACACTTGTGTTGGTGCAGGAAACCACTTTTGCACTTGTATTAGTGTGGAAAAAACACTTTTCGCACTTGTGTTAGTGTTGAAAAACCACTTTTCGCACTTGTGTTAGTGTTGAAAAACCACTTTTCGCACTTGTGTTAGTGTTGAAAAACCACTTTTCGCACTTGTGTTGGTGCAGGAAACCACTTTTGCACTTGTATTAGTGTGGAAAAAACACTTTTTGCACTTTTGATAGTGTTGAAAAACCACTTTTCGCACTTGTGTTGGTGCAGGAAACCACTATTGCACTTGTATTAGTGTGGAAAAACCACTTTTCGCACTTGTGTTAGTGTTGGAAAACCACTTTTCGCATTTGTGTTAGTGTTGAAAAACCACTTTTCGCACTTGTGTTGGTGCAGGAAACCACTTTTGCACTTGTATTAGTGTGGAAAAAACACTTTTGGCACTTGTGATAGTGTTGAAAAACCACTTTTCGCACTTGTGTTAGTGTTGAAAAACCACTTTTCGCACTTGTGTTAATGTTGAAAAACCACTTTTCGCACTTGAGTTAGTGTTGAAAAACCACTTTTCGCACTTATGTTGGTGCAGGAAACCACTTTTGCACTTGTATGAGTGTGGAAAAAACACTTTTTGCACTTGTCATAGTGTTGAAAAACCACTATTCGCACTTGTGTTAGTGTTGAAAAACCACTTTTCGCACTTGTGTTGGTGCAGGAAACCACTTTTGCACTTGTATTAGTGTGGAAAAAACACTTTTCGCACTTGTGTTAGTGTTGAAAAACCACTTTTCGCACTTGTGTTAGTGTTGAAAAACCACTTTTCGCACTCGTGTTAGTGTTGAAAAACCACTTTTCGCACTTGTGTTGGTGCAGGAAACCACTTTTGCACTTGTATTAGTGTGGAAAAACCACTTTTCGCACTTGTGTTAGTGTTGAAAAGCCACTTTTCGCACTTGTGTTAGTGTTGAAAAACCACTTTTGCACTTGTATTAGTGTGGAATAAAGACTTTTTGCACTTGTGATAGTGTTGAAAAACCACTTTTCGCACTTTTGTTAGTGTTGAAAAACCACTTTTCGCACTTGTGTTGGTGCAGGAAACCACTTTTGCACTTGTATTAGTGTGGAAAAATCACTTTTCGCACTTGTGTTAGTGTTGAAAAACCACTTTTCGCACTTGTGTTAGTGTTGAAAAACCACTTATCGCACTTGTGTTAGTGTTGAAAAACCACTTTTCGCACTTGTGTTGGTGCAGGAAACCACTTTTGCACTTGTATTAGTGTGGAAAAAACACTTTTTGCACTTGTGATAGTGTTGAAAAACCACTTTTCGCACTTGTGTTAGTGTTGAAAAACCACTTTTCGCACTTGTGTTAGTGTTGAAAAACCACTTTTCGCACTTGTGTTGGTGCAGGAAACCACTTTTGCACTTGTATTAGTGTGGAAAAAACACTTTTCGCACTTGTGTTAGTGTTGAAAAACCACTTTTCGCACTTGTGTTAGTGTTGAAAAACCACTTTTCGCACTTGTGTTAGTGTTGAAAAACCACTTTTCGCACTTGTGTTGGTGCAGGAAACCACTTTTGCACTTGTATTAGTGTGGAAAAAACACTTTT
Source organism: Myxine glutinosa (assembly GCF_964187855.1). Taxonomy (NCBI): domain Eukaryota; kingdom Metazoa; phylum Chordata; class Myxini; order Myxiniformes; family Myxinidae; genus Myxine; species Myxine glutinosa. Next base: position 38,415 of record NW_027617435.1, read on the forward strand.
TGCACTTGTGATAGTGTTGAAAAACCACTTTTCGCACTTGTGTTGGTGCAGGAAACCACTTTTGCACTTGTATTAGTGTGGAAAAACCACTTTTCGCACTTGTGTTAGTGTTGAAAAGCCACTTTTCGCACTTGTGTTAGTGTTGAAAAACCACTTTTCGCACTTGTGTTGGTGCAGGAAACCACTTTTGCACTTGTATTAGTGTGGAATAAAGACTTTTTGCACTTGTGATAGTGTTGAAAAACCACTTTTCGCACTTGTGTTAGTGTTGAAAAACCACTTTTCGCACTTGTGTTAGTGTTGAAAAACCACTTTTCGCACTTGTGTTAGTGTTGAAAAACCACTTTTCGCACTTGTGTTAGTGTTGAAAAACCACTTTTCGCACTTGTGTTGGTGCAGGAAACCACTTTTGCACTTGTATTAGTGTGGAAAAAACACTTTTCGCACTTGTGTTAGTGTGGCAAAACCACTTTTCGCACTTTTGTTCGTGTTGAAAAACCACTTTTCGCACTCGTGTTAGTGTTGAAAAACCACTTTTCGCACTTGTGTTGGTGCAGGAAACCACTTTTGCACTTGTATTAGTGTGGAAAAACCACTTTTCGCACTTGTGTTAGTGTTGAAAAGCCACTTTTCGCACTTGTGTTAGTGTTGAAAAACCACTTTTCGCACTTGTGTTGGTGCAGGAAACCACTTTTGCACTTGTATTAGTGTGGAATAAAGACTTTTTGCACTTGTGATAGTGTTGAAAAACCACTTTTCGCACTTTTGTTAGTGTTGAAAAACCACTTTTCGCACTTGTGTTGGTGCAGGAAACCACTTTTGCACTTGTATTAGTGTGGAAAAATCACTTTTCGCACTTGTGTTAGTGTTGAAAAACCACTTTTCGCACTTGTGTTAGTGTTGAAAAACCACTTATCGCACTTGTGTTAGTGTTGAAAAACCACTTTTCGCACTTGTGTTGGTGCAGGAAACCACTTTTGCACTTGTATTAGTGTGGAAAAAACACTTTTTGCACTTGTGATAGTGTTGAAAAACCACTTTTCGCACTTGTGTTAGTGTTGAAAAACCACTTTTCGCACTTGTGTTAGTGTTGAAAAACCACTTTTCGCACTTGTGTTGGTGCAGGAAACCACTTTTGCACTTGTATTAGTGTGGAAAAAACACTTTTCGCACTTGTGTTAGTGTTGAAAAACCACTTTTCGCACTTGTGTTAGTGTTGAAAAACCACTTTTCGCACTTGTGTTAGTGTTGAAAAACCACTTTTCGCACTTGTGTTGGTGCAGGAAACCACTTTTGCACTTGTATTAGTGTGGAAAAAACACTTTTTGCACTTGTGATAGTGTTGAAAAACCACTTTTCGCACTTGTGTTGGTGCAGGAAACCACTTTTGCACTTGTATTAGTGTGGAAAAACCACTTTTCGCACTTGTGTTAGTGTTGAAAAGCCACTTTTCGCACTTGTGTTAGTGTTGAAAAACCACTTTTCGCACTTGTGTTGGTGCAGGAAACCACTTTTGCACTTGTATTAGTGTGGAATAAAGACTTTTTGCACTTGTGATAGTGTTGAAAAACCACTTTTCGCACTTTTGTTAGTGTTGAAAAACCACTTTTCGCACTTGTGTTGGTGCAGGAAACCACTTTTGCACTTGTATTAGTGTGGAAAAATCACTTTTCGCACTTATGTTAGTGTTGAAAAACCACTTTTCGCACTTGTGTTAGTGTTGAAAAACCACTTATCGCACTTGTGTTAGTGTTGAAAAACCACTTTTCGCACTTGTGTTGTTGCAGGAAACCACTTTTGCACTTGTATTAGTGTGGAAAAAACACTTTTCGCTCTTGTGTTAGTGTTGAAAAACCACTTTTTGCACTTGTGTTAGTGTTGAAAAACCACTTTTCGCACTTGTGTTAGTGTTGAAAAACCACTTTTCGCACTTGTGTTGGTGCAGGAAACCACTTTTGCACTTGTATTAGTGTGGAAAAACCACTTTTCGCACTTGTGTTAGTGTTGAAAAACCACTTTTCGCACTTGTGTTAGTGTTGAAAAACCACTTTTCGCACATGTGTTGGTGCAGGAAACCACTTTTGCACTTGTATTAGTGTGGAAAAAACACTTTTTGCACTTGTGATAGTGTTGAAAAACCACTTTTCGCACTTGTGTTAGTGTTGAAAAACCACTTTTCGCACTTGTGTTAGTGTTGAAAAACCACTTTTCGCACTTGTGTTGGTGCAGGAAACCACTTTTGCACTTGTATTAGTGTGGAAAAAACACTTTTCGCACTTGTGTTAGTGTTGAAAAACCACTTTTCGCAATTGTGTTAGTGTTGAAAAACCACTTTTCGCACTTGTGTTAGTGTTGAAAAACCACTTTTCGCACTTGTGTTGGTGCAGGAAACCACTTTTGCACTTGTATTAGTGTGGAAAAAACACTTTTTGCACTTTTGATAGTGTTGAAAAACCACTTTTCGCACTTGTGTTGGTGCAGGAAACCACTTTTGCACTTGTATTAGTGTGGAAAAAACACTTTTCGCACTTGTGTTAGTGTTGAAAAACCACTTTTCGCACTTGTGTTAGTGTTGAAAAACCACTTTTCGCACTCGTGTTAGTGTTGAAAAACCACTTTTCGCACTTGTGTTGGTGCAGGAAACCACTTTTGCACTTGTATTAGTGTGGAAAAACCACTTTTCGCACTTGTGTTAGTGTTGAAAAGCCACTTTTCGCACTTGTGTTAGTGTTGAAAAACCACTTTTCGCACTTGTGTTGGTGCAGGAAACCACTTTTGCACTTGTATTAGTGTGGAATAAAGACTTTTTGCACTTGTGATAGTGTTGAAAAACCACTTTCCGCACTTTTGTTAGTGTTGAAAAACCACTTTTCGCACTTGTGTTGGTGCAGGAAACCACTTTTGCACTTGTATTAGTGTGGAATAAAGACTTTTTGCACTTGTGATAGTGTTGAAAAACCACTTTCCGCACTTTTGTTAGTGTTGAAAAACCACTTTTCGCACTTGTGTTGGTGCAGGAAACCACTTTTGCACTTGTATTAGTGTGGAAAAATCACTTTTCGCACTTGTGTTAGTGTTGAAAAACCACTTTTCGCACTTGTGTTAGTGTTGAAAAACCACTTATCGCACTTGTGTTAGTGTTGAAAAACCACTTTTCGCACTTGTGTTGGTGCAGGAAACCACTTTTGCACTTGTATTAGTGTGGAAAAAACACTTTTTGCACTTGTGATAGTGTTGAAAAACCACTTTTCGCACTTGTGTTAGTGTTGAAAAACCACTTTTCGCACTTGTGTTAGTGTTGAAAAACCACTTTTCGCACTTGTGTTGGTGCAGGAAACCACTTTTGCACTTGTATTAGTGTGGAAAAAACACTTTTCGCACTTGTGTTAGTGTTGAAAAACCACTTTTCGCACTTGTGTTAGTGTTGAAAAACCACTTTTCGCACTTGTGTTAGTGTTGAAAAACCACTTTTCGCACTTGTGTTGGTGCAGGAAACCACTTTTGCACTTGTATTAGTGTGGAAAAAACACTTTTTGCACTTTTGATAGTGTTGAAAAACCACTTTTCGCACTTGTGTTGGTGCAGGATACCACTATTGCACTTGTATTAGTGTGGAAAAACCACTTTTCGCACTTGTGTTAGTGTTGGAAAACCACTTTTCGCATTTGTGTTAGTGTTGAAAAACCACTTTTCGCACTTGTGTTGGTGCAGGAAACCACTTTTGCACTTGTATTAGTGTGGAAAAAACACTTTTGGCACTTGTGATAGTGTTGAAAAACCACTTTTCGCACTTGTGTTAGTGTTGAAAAACCACTTTTCGCACTTGAGTTAGTGTTGAAAAACCACTTTTCGCACTTGTGTTGGTGCAGGAAACCACTTTTGCACTTGTATGAGTGTGGAAAAAACACTTTTTGCACTTGTCATAGTGTTGAAAAACCACTTTTCGCACTTGTGTTAGTGTTGAAAAACCACCTTTCGCACTTGTGTTGGTGCAGGAAACCACTTTTGCACTTGTATTAGTGTGGAAAAAACACTTTTCGCACTTGTGTTAGTGTTGAAAAAACACTTTTCGCACTTGTGTTAGTGTTGAAAAACCACTTTTCGCACTTGTGTTAGTGTTGAAAAACCACTTTTCGCACTTGTGTTGGTGCAGGAAACCACTTTTGCACTTGTATTAGTGTGGAAAAACCACTTTTCGCACTTGTGTTAGTGTTGAAAAGCCACTTTTCGCACTTGTGTTAGTGTTGAAAAAACCACTTTTCACACTTGTGTTGGTGCAGGAAACCACTTTTGCACTTGTATTAGTGTGGAAAAAACACTTTTCGCACTTGTGTTAGTGTTGAAAAACCACTTTTCGCACTTGTGTTAGTGTTGAAAAACCACTTTTCGCACTTGTGTTAGTGTTGAAAAACCACTTTTCGCACTTGTGTTGGTGCAGGAAACCACTTTTGCACTTGTATTAGTGTGGAAAAAACACTTTTTGCACTTTTGATAGTGTTGAAAAACCACTTTTCGCACTTGTGTTGGTGCAGGAAACCACTATTGCACTTGTATTAGTGTGGAAAAACCACTTTTCGCACTTGTGTTAGTGTTGGAAAACCACTTTTCGCATTTGTGTTAGTGTTGAAAAACCACTTTTCGCACTTGTGTTGGTGCAGGAAACCACTTTTGCACTTGTATTAGTGTGGAAAAAACACTTTTGGCACTTGTGATAGTGTTGAAAAACCACTTTTCGCACTTGTGTTAGTGTTGAAAAACCACTTTTCGCACTTGTGTTAATGTTGAAAAACCACTTTTCGCACTTGAGTTAGTGTTGAAAAACCACTTTTCGCACTTATGTTGGTGCAGGAAACCACTTTTGCACTTGTATGAGTGTGGAAAAAACACTTTTTGCACTTGTCATAGTGTTGAAAAACCACTATTCGCACTTGTGTTAGTGTTGAAAAACCACTTTTCGCACTTGTGTTAGTGTTGAAAAACCACTTTTCGCACTCGTGTTAGTGTTGAAAAACCACTTTTCGCACTTGTGTTGGTGCAGGAAACCACTTTTGCACTTGTATTAGTGTGGAAAAACCACTTTTCGCACTTGTGTTAGTGTTGAAAAGCCACTTTTCGCACTTGTGTTAGTGTTGAAAAACCACTTTTGCACTTGTATTAGTGTGGAATAAAGACTTTTTGCACTTGTGATAGTGTTGAAAAACCACTTTTCGCACTTTTGTTAGTGTTGAAAAACCACTTTTCGCACTTGTGTTGGTGCAGGAAACCACTTTTGCACTTGTATTAGTGTGGAAAAATCACTTTTCGCACTTGTGTTAGTGTTGAAAAACCACTTTTCGCACTTGTGTTAGTGTTGAAAAACCACTTATCGCACTTGTGTTAGTGTTGAAAAACCACTTTTCGCACTTGTGTTGGTGCAGGAAACCACTTTTGCACTTGTATTAGTGTGGAAAAAACACTTTTTGCACTTGTGATAGTGTTGAAAAACCACTTTTCGCACTTGTGTTAGTGTTGAAAAACCACTTTTCGCACTTGTGTTAGTGTTGAAAAACCACTTTTCGCACTTGTGTTGGTGCAGGAAACCACTTTTGCACTTGTATTAGTGTGGAAAAAACACTTTTCGCACTTGTGTTAGTGTTGAAAAACCACTTTTCGCACTTGTGTTAGTGTTGAAAAACCACTTTTCGCACTTGTGTTAGTGTTGAAAAACCACTTTTCGCACTTGTGTTGGTGCAGGAAACCACTTTTGCACTTGTATTAGTGTGGAAAAAACACTTTTTGCACTTGTGATAGTGTTGAAAAACCACTTTTCGCACTTGTGTTGGTGCAGGAAACCACTTTTGCACTTGTATTAGTGTGGAAAAACCACTTTTCGCACTTGTGTTAGTGTTGAAAAGCCACTTTTCGCACTTGTGTTAGTGTTGAAAAACCACTTTTCGCACTTGTGTTGGTGCAGGAAACCACTTTTGCACTTGTATTAGTGTGGAATAAAGACTTTTTGCACTTGTGATAGTGTTGAAAAACCACTTTTCGCACTTTTGTTAGTGTTGAAAAACCACTTTTCGCACTTGTGTTGGTGCAGGAAACCACTTTTGCACTTGTATTAGTGTGGAAAAATCACTTTTCGCACTTATGTTAGTGTTGAAAAACCACTTTTCGCACTTGTGTTAGTGTTGAAAAACCACTTATCGCACTTGTGTTAGTGTTGAAAAACCACTTTTCGCACTTGTGTTGTTGCAGGAAACCACTTTTGCACTTGTATTAGTGTGGAAAAAACACTTTTCGCTCTTGTGTTAGTGTTGAAAAACCACTTTTTGCACTTGTGTTAGTGTTGAAAAACCACTTTTCGCACTTGTGTTAGTGTTGAAAAACCACTTTTCGCACTTGTGTTGGTGCAGGAAACCACTTTTGCACTTGTATTAGTGTGGAAAAACCACTTTTCGCACTTGTGTTAGTGTTGAAAAACCACTTTTCGCACTTGTGTTAGTGTTGAAAAACCACTTTTCGCACATGTGTTGGTGCAGGAAACCACTTTTGCACTTGTATTAGTGTGGAAAAAACACTTTTTGCACTTGTGATAGTGTTGAAAAACCACTTTTCGCACTTGTGTTAGTGTTGAAAAACCACTTTTCGCACTTGTGTTAGTGTTGAAAAACCACTTTTCGCACTTGTGTTGGTGCAGGAAACCACTTTTGCACTTGTATTAGTGTGGAAAAAACACTTTTCGCACTTGTGTTAGTGTTGAAAAACCACTTTTCGCAATTGTGTTAGTGTTGAAAAACCACTTTTCGCACTTGTGTTAGTGTTGAAAAACCACTTTTCGCACTTGTGTTGGTGCAGGAAACCACTTTTGCACTTGTATTAGTGTGGAAAAAACACTTTTTGCACTTTTGATAGTGTTGAAAAACCACTTTTCGCACTTGTGTTGGTGCAGGAAACCACTATTGCACTTGTATTAGTGTGGAAAAACCACTTTTCGCACTTGTGTTAGTGTTGGAAAACCACTTTTCGCATTTGTGTTAGTGTTGAAAAACCACTTTTCGCACTTGTGTTGGTGCAGGAAACCACTTTTGCACTTGTATTAGTGTGGAAAAAACACTTTTGGCACTTGTGATAGTGTTGAAAAACCACTTTTCGCACTTGTGTTAGTGTTGAAAAACCACTTTTCGCACTTGAGTTAGTGTTGAAAAACCACTTTTCGCACTTGTGTTGGTGCAGGAAACCACTTTTGCACTTGTATGAGTGTGGAAAAAACACTTTTTGCACTTGTCATAGTGTTGAAAAACCACTTTTCGCACTTGTGTTAGTGTTGAAAAACCACTTTTCGCACTTGTGTTGGTGCAGGAAACCACTTTTGCACTTGTATTAGTGTGGAAAAAACACTTTTCGCACTTGTGTTAGTGTTGAAAAACCATTTTTCGCACTTGTGTTAGTGTTGAAAAACCACTTTTCGCACTTGTGTTAGTGTTGAAAAACCACTTTTCGCACTTGTGTTGGTGCAGGAAACCACTTTTGCACTTGTATTAGTGTGGAAAAACCACTTTTCGCACTTGTGTTAGTGTTGAAAAGCCGCTTTTCGCACTTGTGTTAGTGTTGAAAAACCACTTTTCGCACTCGTGTTGGTGCAGGAAACCACTTTTGCACTTGTATTAGTGTGGAAAAATCACTTTTCGCACTTGTGTTAGTGTTGAAAAACCACTTTTCGCACTTGTGTTAGTGTTGTAAAATCACTTTTCACACTTGTGTTAGTGTTGAAAAACCACTTTTCGCACTTGTGTTGGTGCAGGAAACCACTTTTGCACTTGTATTAGTGTGGAAAAAACACTTTTCGCTCTTGTGTTAGTGTTGAAAAACCACTTTTCGCACTTGTGTTAGTGTTGAAAAACCACTTTTCGCACTTGTGTTAGTGTTGAAAAACCACTTTTCGCACTTGTGTTGGTGCAGGAAACCACTTTTGCACTTGTATTAGTGTGGAAAAACCACTTTTCGCACTTGTGTTAGTGTTGAAAATCCACTTTTCGCACTTGTGTTGGTGCAGGAAACCACTTTTGCACTTGTATTAGTGTGGAAAAACCACTTATCGCACTTGTGGTAGTGTTGAAAAACCACTTTTCGCACTTGTGTTAGTGTTGAAAAACCACTTTTCGCACTTGTGTTGGTGCAGGAAACCACTTTTGCACTTATATTAGTGTGGAAAAAACACTTTTTGCACTTGTGATAGTGTTGAAAAACCACTTTTCGCACTTGTGTTTGTGTTGAAAAACCACTTTTCGCACTTGTGTTAGTGTTGAAAAACCACTTTTCGCACTTGTGTTAGTGTTGAAAAACCACTTTTTGCACTTGTGTTGGAGCAGGAAACCACTTTTGCACTTGTATTAGTGTGGAAAAACACTTTTTGCACTTGTGATAGTGTTGAAAAACCACTTTTCGCACTTGTGTTAGTGTTGAAAAACCACTTTTTGCACTTGTGTTGGTGCAGGAAACCACTTTTGCACTTGTATTAGTGTGGAAAAAACACTTTTTGCACTTGTGATAGTGTTGAAAAACCACTTTTCGCACTTGTGTTAGTGTTGAAAAACTACTTTTCGCACTTGAGTTAGTGTTGAAAAACCACTTTTCGCACTTGTGTTGGTGCAGGAAACCACTTTTGCACTTGTATGAGTGTGGAAAAAACACTTTTTGCACTTGTCATAGTGTTGAAAAACCACTTTTCGCACTTGTGTTAGTGTTGAAAAACCACTTTTCGCACTTGTGTTGGTGCAGGAAACCACTTTTGCACTTGTATTAGTGTGGAAAAAACACTTTTCGCACTTGTGTTAGTGTTGAAAAAACACTTTTCGCACTTGTGTTAGTGTTGAAAAACCACTTTTCGTACTTGTGTTAGTGTTGAAAAACCACTTTTCGCACTTGTGTTGGTGCAGGAAACCACTTTTGCACTTGTATTAGTGTGGAAAAACCACTTTTCACACTTGTGTTAGTGTTGAAAAGCCACTTTTCGCACTTGTGTTGGTGCAGGAAACCACTTTTGCACTTGTATTAGTGTGGAATAAAGACTTTTTGCACTTGTGATAGTGTTGAAAAACCACTTTTCGCACTTTTGTTAGTGTTGAAAAACCACTTTTCGCACTTGTGTTGGTGCAGGAAACCACATTTGCACTTGTATTAGTGTGGAAAAATCACTTTTCGCACTTGTGTTAGTGTTGAAAAACCACTTTTCGCACTTGTGTTAGTGTTGAAAAACCACTTATCGCACTTGTGTTAGTGTTGAAAAACCACTTTTCGCACTTGTGTTGGTGCAGGAAACCACTTTTGCACTTGTATTAGTGTGGAAAAAACACTTTTCGCTCTTGTGTTAGTGTTGAAAAAACACTTTTTGCACTTGTGTTAGTGTTGAAAAACCACTTTTCGCACTTGTGTTAGTGTTGAAAAACCACTTTTCGCACTTGTGTTGGTGCAGGAAACCACTTTTGCACTTGTATTAGTGTGGAAAAACCACTTTTCGCACTTGTGTTAGTGTTGAAAAACCACTTTTCGCACTTGTGTTAGTGTTGAAAAACCACTTTTCGCACATGTGTTGGTGCAGGAAACCACTTTTGCACTTGTGTTAGTGTGGAAAAAACACTTTTTGCACTTGTGATAGTGTTGAAAAACCACTTTTCGCACTTGTGTTAGTGTTGAAAAACCACTTTTCGCACTTGTGTTAGTGTTGAAAAACCACTTTTCGCACTTGTGTTGGTGCAGGAAACCACTTTTGCACTTGTATTAGTGTGGAAAAAACACTTTTCGCACTTGTGTTAGTGTTGAAAAACCACTTTTCGCACTTGTGTTAGTGTTGAAAAACCACTTTTTGCACTTGTGTTAGTGTTGAAAAACCACTTTTCGCACTTGTGTTGGTGCAGGAAACCACTTTTGCACTTGTATTAGTGTGGAAAAAACACTTTTTGCACTTTCGATAGTGTTGAAAAACCACTTTTCGCACTTGTGTTGGTGCAGGAAACCACTATTGCACTTGTATTAGTGTGGAAAAACCACTTTTCGCACTTGTGTTAGTGTTGGAAAACCACTTTTCGCATTTGTGTTAGTGTTGAAAAACCACTTTTCGCACTTGTGTTGGTGCAGGAAACCACTTTTGCACTTGTATTAGTGTGGAAAAAACACTTTTGGCACTTGTGATAGTGTTGAAAAACCACTTTTCGCACTTGTGTTAGTGTTGAAAAACCACTTTTCGCACTTGTGTTAGTGTTGAAAAACCACTTTTCGCACTTGTGTTGGTGCAGGAAACCACTTTTGCACTTGTATTAGTGTTGAAAAAACACTTTTCGCACTTGTGTTAGTGTTGAAAAACCACTTTTCGCACTTGTGTTAGTGTTGAAAAACCACTTTTCGCACTCGTGTTAGTGTTGAAAAACCACTTTTCGCACTTGTGTTGGTGCAGGAAACCACTTTTGCACTTGTATTAGTGTGGAAAAACCACTTTTCGCACTTGTGTTAGTGTTGAAAAACCACTTTTCGCACTTGTGTTAGTGTTGAAAAACCACTTTTCGCACTTGTGTTAGTGTTGAAAAACCACTTTTCGCACTTGTGTTGGTGCAGGAAACCACTTTTGCACTTGTATTAGTGTGGAAAAACCACTTTTCGCACTTGTGTTAGTGTTGAAAAGCCACTTTTCGCACTTGTGTTAGTGTTGAAAAACCACTTTTCGCACTTGTGTTGGTGCAGGAAACCACTTTTGCACTTGTATTAGTGTGGAATAAAGACTTTTTGCACTTGTGATAGTGTTGAAAAACCACTTTCCGCACTTTTGTTAGTGTTGAAAAACCACTTTTCGCACTTGTGTTGGTGCAGGAAACCACTTTTGCACTTGTATTAGTGTGGAAAAATCACTTTTCGCACTTGTGTTAGTGTTGAAAAACCACTTTTCGCACTTGTGTTAGTGTTGAAAAACCACTTATCGCACTTGTGTTAGTGTTGAAAAACCACTTTTCGCACTTGTGTTGGTGCAGGAAACCACTTTTGCACTTGTATTAGTGTGGAAAAAACACTTTTTGCACTTGTGATAGTGTTGAAAAACCACTTTTCGCACTTGTGTTAGTGTTGAAAAACCACTTTTCGCACTTGTGTTAGTGTTGAAAAACCACTTTTCGCACTTGTGTTGGTGCAGGAAACCACTTTTGCACTTGTATTAGTGTGGAAAAAACACTTTTCGCACTTGTGTTAGTGTTGAAAAACCACTTTTCGCACTTGTGTTAGTGTTGAAAAACCACTTTTCGCACTTGTGTTAGTGTTGAAAAACCACTTTTCGCACTTGTGTTGGTGCAGGAAACCACTTTTGCACTTGTATTAGTGTGGAAAAAACACTTTTTGCACTTTTGATAGTGTTGAAAAACCACTTTTCGCACTTGTGTTGGTGCAGGATACCACTATTGCACTTGTATTAGTGTGGAAAAACCACTTTTCGCACTTGTGTTAGTGTTGGAAAACCACTTTTCGCATTTGTGTTAGTGTTGAAAAACCACTTTTCGCACTTGTGTTGGTGCAGGAAACCACTTTTGCACTTGTATTAGTGTGGAAAAAACACTTTTGGCACTTGTGATAGTGTTGAAAAACCACTTTTCGCACTTGTGTTAGTGTTGAAAAACCACTTTTCGCACTTGAGTTAGTGTTGAAAAACCACTTTTCGCACTTGTGTTGGTGCAGGAAACCACTTTTGCACTTGTATGAGTGTGGAAAAAACACTTTTTGCACTTGTCATAGTGTTGAAAAACCACTTTTCGCACTTGTGTTAGTGTTGAAAAACCACCTTTCGCACTTGTGTTGGTGCAGGAAACCACTTTTGCACTTGTATTAGTGTGGAAAAAACACTTTTCGCACTTGTGTTAGTGTTGAAAAAACACTTTTCGCACTTGTGTTAGTGTTGAAAAACCACTTTTCGCACTTGTGTTAGTGTTGAAAAACCACTTTTCGCACTTGTGTTGGTGCAGGAAACCACTTTTGCACTTGTATTAGTGTGGAAAAACCACTTTTCGCACTTGTGTTAGTGTTGAAAAGCCACTTTTCGCACTTGTGTTAGTGTTGAAAAAACCACTTTTCACACTTGTGTTGGTGCAGGAAACCACTTTTGCACTTGTATTAGTGTGGAAAAAACACTTTTCGCACTTGTGTTAGTGTTGAAAAACCACTTTTCGCACTTGTGTTAGTGTTGAAAAACCACTTTTCGCACTTGTGTTAGTGTTGAAAAACCACTTTTCGCACTTGTGTTGGTGCAGGAAACCACTTTTGCACTTGTATTAGTGTGGAAAAAACACTTTTTGCACTTTTGATAGTGTTGAAAAACCACTTTTCGCACTTGTGTTGGTGCAGGAAACCACTATTGCACTTGTATTAGTGTGGAAAAACCACTTTTCGCACTTGTGTTAGTGTTGGAAAACCACTTTTCGCATTTGTGTTAGTGTTGAAAAACCACTTTTCGCACTTGTGTTGGTGCAGGAAACCACTTTTGCACTTGTATTAGTGTGGAAAAAACACTTTTGGCACTTGTGATAGTGTTGAAAAACCACTTTTCGCACTTGAGTTAGTGTTGAAAAACCACTTTTCGCACTTGTGTTGGTGCAGGAAACCACTTTTGCACTTGTATGAGTGTGGAAAAAACACTTTTTGCACTTGTCATAGTGTTGAAAAACCACTATTCGCACTTGTGTTAGTGTTGAAAAACCACTTTTCGCACTTGTGTTGGTGCAGGAAACCACTTTTGCACTTGTATTAGTGTGGAAAAAACACTTTTCGCACTTGTGTTAGTGTTGAAAAACCACTTTTCGCACTTGTGTTAGTGTTGAAAAACCACTTTTCGCACTCGTGTTAGTGTTGAAAAACCACTTTTCGCACTTGTGTTGGTGCAGGAAACCACTTTTGCACTTGTATTAGTGTGGAAAAACCACTTTTCGCACTTGTGTTAGTGTTGAAAAGCCACTTTTCGCACTTGTGTTAGTGTTGAAAAACCACTTTTCGCACTTGTGTTGGTGCAGGAAACCACTTTTGCACTTGTATTAGTGTGGAATAAAGACTTTTTGCACTTGTGATAGTGTTGAAAAACCACTTTTCGCACTTTTGTTAGTGTTGAAAAACCACTTTTCGCACTTGTGTTGGTGCAGGAAACCACTTTTGCACTTGTATTAGTGTGGAAAAATCACTTTTCGCACTTGTGTTAGTGTTGAAAAACCACTTTTCGCACTTGTGTTAGTGTTGAAAAACCACTTATCGCACTTGTGTTAGTGTTGAAAAACCACTTTTCGCACTTGTGTTGGTGCAGGAAACCACTTTTGCACTTGTATTAGTGTGGAAAAAACACTTTTTGCACTTGTGATAGTGTTGAAAAACCACTTTTCGCACTTGTGTTAGTGTTGAAAAACCACTTTTCGCACTTGTGTTAGTGTTGAAAAACCACTTTTCGCACTTGTGTTGGTGCAGGAAACCACTTTTGCACTTGTATTAGTGTGGAAAAAACACTTTTCGCACTTGTGTTAGTGTTGAAAAACCACTTTTCGCACTTGTGTTAGTGTTGAAAAACCACTTTTCGCACTTGTGTTAGTGTTGAAAAACCACTTTTCGCACTTGTGTTGGTGCAGGAAACCACTTTTGCACTTGTATTAGTGTGGAAAAAACACTTTTTGCACTTTTGATAGTGTTGAAAAACCACTTTTCGCACTTGTGTTGGTGCAGGATACCACTATTGCACTTGTATTAGTGTGGAAAAACCACTTTTCGCACTTGTGTTAGTGTTGGAAAACCACTTTTCGCATTTGTGTTAGTGTTGAAAAACCACTTTTCGCACTTGTGTTGGTGCAGGAAACCACTTTTGCACTTGTATTAGTGTGGAAAAAACACTTTTGGCACTTGTGATAGTGTTGAAAAACCACTTTTCGCACTTGTGTTAGTGTTGAAAAACCACTTTTCGCACTTGAGTTAGTGTTGAAAAACCACTTTTCGCACTTGTGTTGGTGCAGGAAACCACTTTTGCACTTGTATGAGTGTGGAAAAAACACTTTTTGCACTTGTCATAGTGTTGAAAAACCACTTTTCGCACTTGTGTTCGTGTTGAAAAACCACCTTTCGCACTTGTGTTGGTGCAGGAAACCACTTTTGCACTTGTATTAGTGTGGAAAAAACACTTTTCGCACTTGTGTTAGTGTTGAAAAACCACTTTTCGCACTTGTGTTAGTGTTGAAAAACCACTTTTCGCACTTGTGTTAGTGTTGAAAAACCACTTTTCGCACTTGTGTTGGTGCAGGAAACCACTTTTGCACTTGTATTAGTGTGGAAAAAACACTTTTCGCACTTGTGTTAGTGTTGAAAAACCACTTTTCGCACTTGTGTTAGTGTTGAAAAACCACTTTTCGCACTTGTGTTAGTGTTGAAAAACCACTTTTCGCACTTGTGTTGGTGCAGGAAACCACTTTTGCACTTGTATTAGTGTTGAAAAAACACTTTTCGCACTTGTGTTAGTGTTGAAAAACCACTTTTCGCACTTGTGTTAGTGTTGAAAAACCACTTTTCGCACTCGTGTTAGTGTTGAAAAACCACTTTTCGCACTTGTGTTGGTGCAGGAAACCACTTTTGCACTTGTATTAGTGTGGAAAAACCACTTTTCACACTTGTGTTAGTGTTGAAAAGCCACTTTTCGCACTTGTGTTAGTGTTGAAAAACCACTTTTCGCACTTGTGTTGGTGCAGGAAACCACTTTTGCACTTGTATTAGTGTGGAATAAAGACTTTTTGCACTTGTGATAGTGTTGAAAAACCACTTTCCGCACTTTTGTTAGTGTTGAAAAACCACTTTTCGCACTTGTCTTGGTGCAGGAAACCACTTTTGCACTTGTATTAGTGTGGAAAAATCACTTTTCGCACTTGTGTTAGTGTTGAAAAACCACTTTTCGCACTTGTGTTAGTGTTGAAAAACCACCTATCGCACTTGTGTTAGTGTTGAAAAACCACTTTTCGCACTTGTGTTGGTGCAGGAAACCACTTTTGCACTTGTATTAGTGTGGAAAAAACACTTTTTGCACTTGTGATAGTGTTGAAAAACCACTTTTCGCACTTGTGTTAGTGTTGAAAAACCACTTTTCGCACTTGTGTTAGTGTTGAAAAACCACTTTTCGCACTTGTGTTGGTGCAGGAAACCACTTTTGCACTTGTATTAGTGTGGAAAAAACACTTTTCGCACTTGTGTTAGTGTTGAAAAACCACTTTTCGCACTTGTGTTAGTGTTGAAAAACCACTTTTCGCACTTGTGTTAGTGTTGAAAAACCACTTTTCGCACTTGTGTTGGTGCAGGAAACCACTTTTGCACTTGTATTAGTGTGGAAAAAACACTTTTTGCACTTTTGATAGTGTTGAAAAACCACTTTTCGCACTTGTGTTGGTGCAGGATACCACTATTGCACTTGTATTAGTGTGGAAAAACCACTTTTCGCACTTGTGTTAGTGTTGGAAAACCACTTTTCGCATTTGTGTTAGTGTTGAAAAACCACTTTTCGCACTTGTGTTGGTGCAGGAAACCACTTTTGCACTTGTATTAGTGTGGAAAAAACACTTTTGGCACTTGTGATAGTGTTGAAAAACCACTTTTCACACTTGTGTTAGTGTTGAAAAACCACTTTTCGCACTTGAGTTAGTGTTGAAAAACCACTTTTCGCACTTGTGTTGGTGCAGGAAACCACTTTTGCACTTGTATGAGTGTGGAAAAAACACTTTTTGCACTTGTCATAGTGTTGAAAAACCACTTTTCGCACTTGTGTTAGTGTTGAAAAACCACCTTTCGCACTTGTGTTGGTGCAGGAAACCACTTTTGCACTTGTATTAGTGTGGAAAAAACACTTTTCGCACTTGTGTTAGTGTTGAAAAACCACTTTTCGCACTTGTGTTAGTGTTGAAAAACCACTTTTCGCACTTGTGTTAGTGTTGAAAAACCACTTTTCGCACTTGTGTTGGTGCAGGAAACCACTTTTGCACTTGTATTAGTGTGGAAAAACCACTTTTCGCACTTGTGTTAGTGTTGAAAAGCCACTTTTCGCACTTGTGTTAGTGTTGAAAAAACCACTTTTCGCACTTGTGTTGGTGCAGGAAACCACTATTGCACTTGTATTAGTGTGGAAAAACCACTTTTCGCACTTGTGTTAGTGTTGGAAAACCACTTTTCGCATTTGTGTTAGTGTTGAAAACCCACTTTTCGCACTTGTGTTGGTGCAGGAAACCACTTTTGCACTTGTATTAGTGTGGAAAAAACACTTTTGGCACTTGTGATAGTGTTGAAAAACCACTTTTCGCACTTGTGTTAGTGTTGAAAAACCACTTTTCGCACTTGTGTTAATGTTGAAAAACCACTTTTCGCACTTGAGTTAGTGTTGAAAAACCACTTTTCGCACTTGTGTTGGTGCAGGAAACCACTTTTGCACTTGTATGAGTGTGGAAAAAACACTTTTTGCACTTGTCATAGTGTTGAAAAACCACTATTCGCACTTGTGTTAGTGTTGAAAAACCACTTTTCGCACTTGTGTTGGTGCAGGAAACCACTTTTGCACTTGTATTAGTGTGGAAAAAACACTTTTCGCACCTGTGTTAGTGTTGAAAAACCACTTTTCGCACTTGTGTTAGTGTTGAAAAACCACTTTTCGCACTCGTGTTAGTGTTGAAAAACCACTTTTCGCACTTGTGTTGGTGCAGGAAACCACTTTTGCACTTGTATTAGTGTGGAAAAACCACTTTTCGCACTTGTGTTAGTGTTGAAAAGCCACTTTTCGCACTTGTGTTAGTGTTGAAAAACCACTTTTCGCACTTGTGTTGGTGCAGGAAACCACTTTTGCACTTGTATTAGTGTGGAATAAAGACTTTTTGCACTTGTGATAGTGTTGAAAAACCACTTTTCGCACTTTTGTTAGTGTTGAAAAACCACTTTTCGCACTTGTGTTGGTGCAGGAAACCACTTTTGCACTTGTATTAGTGTGGAAAATCACTTTTCGCACTTGTGTTAGTGTTGAAAAACCACTTTGCGCACTTGTGTTAGTGTTGAAAAACCACTTATCGCACTTGTGTTAGTGTTGAAAAACCACTTTTCGCACTTGTGTTGGTGCAGGAAACCACTTTTGCACTTGTATTAGTGTGGAAAAAACACTTTTTGCACTTGTGATAGTGTTGAAAAACCACTTTTCGCACTTGTGTTAGTGTTGAAAAACCACTTTTCGCACTTGTGTTGGTGCAGGAAACCACTTTTGCACTTGTATTAGTGTGGAAAAAACACTTTTTGCACTTGTGATAGTGTTGAAAAACCACTTTTCGCACTTGTGTTAGTGTTGAAAAACCACTTTTCGCACTTGTGTTAGTGTTGAAAAACCACTTTTCGCACTTGTGTTGGTGCAGGAAACCACTTTTGCACTTGTATTAGTGTGGAAAAAACACTTTTCGCACTTGTGTTAGTGTTGAAAAACCACTTTTCGCACTTGTGTTAGTGTTGAAAAACCACTTTTCGCACTTGTGTTAGTGTTGAAAAACCACTTTTCGCACTTGTGTTGGTGCAGGAAACCACTTTTGCACTTGTATTAGTGTGGAAAAAACACTTTTTGCACTTTTGATAGTGTTGAAAAACCACTTTTCGCACTTGTGTTGGTGCAGGATACCACTATTGCACTTGTATTAGTGTGGAAAAACCACTTTTCGCACTTGTGTTAGTGTTGGAAAACCACTTTTCGCATTTGTGTTAGTGTTGAAAAACCACTTTTCGCACTTGTGTTGGTGCAGGAAACCACTTTTGCACTTGTATTAGTGTGGAAAAAACACTTTTGGCACTTGTGATAGTGTTGAAAAACCACTTTTCGCACTTGTGTTAGTGTTGAAAAACCACTTTTCGCACTTGAGTTAGTGTTGAAAAACCACTTTTCGCACTTGTGTTGGTGCAGGAAACCACTTTTGCACTTGTATGAGTGTGGAAAAAACACTTTTTGCACTTGTCATAGTGTTGAAAAACCACTTTTCGCACTTGTGTTAGTGTTGAAAAACCACCTTTCGCACTTGTGTTGGTGCAGGAAACCACTTTTGCACTTGTATTAGTGTGGAAAAAACACTTTTCGCACTTGTGTTAGTGTTGGAAAACCACTTTTCGCATTTGTGTTAGTGTTGAAAAACCACTTTTCGCACTTGTGTTGGTGCAGGAAACCACTTTTGCACTTGTATTAGTGTGGAAAAAACACTTTTGGCACTTGTGATAGTGTTGAAAAACCACTTTTCGCACTTGTGTTAGTGTTGAAAAACCACTTTTCGCACTTGTGTTAATGTTGAAAAACCACTTTTCGCACTTGAGTTAGTGTTGAAAAACCACTTTTCGCACTTGTGTTGGTGCAGGAAACCACTATTGCACTTGTATGAGTGTGGAAAAAACACTTTTTGCACTTGTCATAGTGTTGAAAAACCACTATTCGCACTTGTGTTAGTGTTGAAAAACCACTTTTCGCACTTGTGTTGGTGTAGGAAACCACTTTTGCACTTGTATTAGTGTGGAAAAAACACTTTTCGCACCTGTGTTAGTGTTGAAAAACCACTTTTCGCACTTGTGTTAGTGTTGAAAAACCACTTTTCGCACTCGTGTTAGTGTTGAAAAACCACTTTTCGCACTTGTGTTGGTGCAGGAAACCACTTTTGCACTTGTATTAGTGTGGAAAAACCACTTTTCGCACTTGTGTTAGTGTTGAAAAGCCACTTTTCGCACATGTGTTAGTGTTGAAAAACCACTTTTCGCACTTGTGTTGGTGCAGGAAACCACTTTTGCACTTGTATTAGTGTGGAATAAAGACTTTTTGCACTTGTGATAGTGTTGAAAAACCACTTTTCGCACTTTTGTTAGTGTTGAAAAACCACTTTTCGCACTTGTGTTGGTGCAGGAAACCACTTTTGCACTTGTATTAGTGTGGAAAATCACTTTTCGCACTTGTGTTAGTGTTGAAAAACCACTTTTCGCACTTGTGTTAGTGTTGAAAAACCACTTATCGCACTTGTGTTAGTGTTGAAAAACCACTTTTCGCACTTGTGTTGGTGCAGGAAACCACTTTTGCACTTTTATTAGTGTGGAAAAAACACTTTTTGCACTTGTGATAGTGTTGAAAAACCACTTTTCGCACTTGTGTTAGTGTTGAAAAACCACTTTTCGCACTTGTGTTAGTGTTGAAAAACCACTTTTCGCACTTGTGTTGGTGCAGGAAACCACTTTTGCACTTGTATTAGTGTGGAAAAAACACTTTTCGCACTTGTGTTAGTGTTGAAAAACCACTTTTCGCACTTGTGTTAGTGTTGAAAAACCACTTTTCGCACTTGTGTTAGTGTTGAAAAACCACTTTTCGCACTTGTGTTGGTGCAGGAAACCACTTTTGCACTTGTATTAGTGTGGAAAAAACACTTTTTGCACTTTTGATAGTGTTGAAAACCACTTTTCGCACTTGTGTTGGTGCAGGATACCACTATTGCACTTGTATTAGTGTGGAAAAACCACTTTTCGCACTTGTGTTAGTGTTGGAAAACCACTTTTCGCATTTGTGTTAGTGTTGAAAAACCACTTTTCGCACTTGTGTTGGTGCAGGAAACCACTTTTGCACTTGTATTAGTGTGGAAAAAACACTTTTGGCACTTGTGATAGTGTTGAAAAACCACTTTTCGCACTTGTGTTAGTGTTGAAAAACCACTTTTCGCACTTGAGTTAGTGTTGAAAAACCACTTTTCGCACTTGTGTTGGTGCAGGAAACCACTTTTGCACTTGTATGAGTGTGGAAAAAACACTTTTTGCACTTGTCATAGTGTTGAAAAACCACTTTTCGCACTTGTGTTAGTGTTGAAAAACCACCTTTCGCACTTGTGTTGGTGCAGGAAACCACTTTTGCACTTGTATTAGTGTGGAAAAAACACTTTTCGCACTTGTGTTAGTGTTGAAAAACCACTTTTCGCACTTGTGTTAGTGTTGAAAAACCACTTTTCGCACTTGTGTTAGTGTTGAAAAACCACTTTTCGCACTTGTGTTGGTGCAGGAAACCACTTTTGCACTTGTATTAGTGTGGAAAAAACACTTTTCGCACTTGTGTTAGTGTTGAAAAACCACTTTTCGCACTTGTGTTAGTGTTGAAAAACCACTTTTCGCACTTGTGTTAGTGTTGAAAAACCACTTTTCGCACTTGTGTTGGTGCAGGAAACCACTTTTGCACTTGTATTAGTGTTGAAAAAACACTTTTCGCACTTGTGTTAGTGTTGAAAAACCACTTTTCGCACTTGTGTTAGTGTTGAAAAACCACTTTTCGCACTCGTGTTAGTGTTGAAAAACCACTTTTCGCACTTGTGTTGGTGCAGGAAACCACTTTTGCACTTGTATTAGTGTGGAAAAACCACTTTTCGCACTTGTGTTAGTGTTGAAAAGCCACTTTTCGCACTTGTGTTAGTGTTGAAAAACCACTTTTCGCACTTGTGTTGGTGCAGGAAACCACTTTTGCACTTGTATTAGTGTGGAATAAAGACTTTTTGCACTTGTGATAGTGTTGAAAAACCACTTTCCGCACTTTTGTTAGTGTTGAAAAACCACTTTTCGCACTTGTGTTGGTGCAGGAAACCACTTTTGCACTTGTATTAGTGTGGAAAAATCACTTTTCGCACTTGTGTTAGTGTTGAAAAACCACTTTTCGCACTTGTGTTAGTGTTGAAAAACCACCTATCGCACTTGTGTTAGTGTTGAAAAACCACCTATCGCACTTGTGTTAGTGTTGAAAAACCACTTTTCGCACTTGTGTTGGTGCAGGAAACCACTTTTGCACTTGTATTAGTGTGGAAAAAACACTTTTCGCACTTGTGTTAGTGTTGAAAAACCACTTTTCGCACTTGTGTTAGTGTTGAAAAACCACTTTTCGCACTTGTGTTAGTGTTGAAAAACCACTTTTCGCACTTGTGTTGGTGCAGGAAACCACTTTTGCACTTGTATTAGTGTGGAAAAAACACTTTTTGCACTTTTGATAGTGTTGAAAAACCACTTTTCGCACTTGTGTTGGTGCAGGATACCACTATTGCACTTGTATTAGTGTGGAAAAACCACTTTTCGCACTTGTGTTAGTGTTGGAAAACCACTTTTCGCATTTGTGTTAGTGTTGAAAAACCACTTTTCGCACTTGTGTTGGTGCAGGAAACCACTTTTGCACTTGTATTAGTGTGGAAAAAACACTTTTGGCACTTGTGATAGTGTTGAAAAACCACTTTTCGCACTTGTGTTAGTGTTGAAAAACCACTTTTCGCACTTGAGTTAGTGTTGAAAAACCACTTTTCGCACTTGTGTTGGTGCAGGAAACCACTTTTGCACTTGTATGAGTGTGGAAAAAACACTTTTTGCACTTGTCATAGTGTTGAAAAACCACTTTTCGCACTTGTGTTAGTGTTGAAAAACCACCTTTCGCACTTGTGTTGGTGCAGGAAACCACTTTTGCACTTGTATTAGTGTGGAAAAAACACTTTTCGCACTTGTGTTAGTGTTGAAAAACCACTTTTCGCACTTGTGTTAGTGTTGAAAAACCACTTTTCGCACTTGTGTTAGTGTTGAAAAACCACTTTTCGCACTTGTGTTGGTGCAGGAAACCACTTTTGCACTTGTATTAGTGTGGAAAAACCACTTTTCGCACTTGTGTTAGTGTTGAAAAGCCACTTTTCGCACTTGTGTTAGTGTTGAAAAAACCACTTTTCGCACTTGTGTTGGTGCAGGAAACCACTTTTGCACTTGTATTAGTGTGGAAAAAACACTTTTCGCACTTGTGTTAGTGTTGAAAAACCACTTTTCGCACTTGTGTTAGTGTTGAAAAACCACTTTTCGCACTTGTGTTAGTGTTGAAAAACCACTTTTCGCACTTGTGTTGGTGCAGGAAACCACTTTTGCACTTGTATTAGTGTGGAAAAAACACTTTTTGCACTTTTGATAGTGTTGAAAAACCACTTTTCGCACTTGTGTTGGTGCAGGAAACCACTATTGCACTTGTATTAGTGTGGAAAAACCACTTTTCGCACTTGTGTTAGTGTTGGAAAACCACTTTTCGCATTTGTGTTAGTGTTGAAAAACCACTTTTCGCACTTGTGTTGGTGCAGGAAACCACTTTTGCACTTGTATTAGTGTGGAAAAAACACTTTTGGCACTTGTGATAGTGTTGAAAAACCACTTTTCGCACTTGTGTTAGTGTTGAAAAACCACTTTTCGCACTTGTGTTAATGTTGAAAAACCACTTTTCGCACTTGAGTTAGTGTTGAAAAACCACTTTTCGCACTTGTGTTGGTGCAGGAAACCACTTTTGCACTTGTATGAGTGTGGAAAAAACACTTTTTGCACTTGTCATAGTGTTGAAAAACCACTATTCGCACTTGTGTTAGTGTTGAAAAACCACTTTTCGCACTTGTGTTGGTGCAGGAAACCACTTTTGCACTTGTATTAGTGTGGAAAAAACACTTTTCGCACTTGTGTTAGTGTTGAAAAACCACTTTTCGCACTTGTGTTAGTGTTGAAAAACCACTTTTCGCACTCGTGTTAGTGTTGAAAAACCACTTTTCGCACTTGTGTTGGTGCAGGAAACCACTTTTGCACTTGTATTAGTGTGGAAAAACCACTTTTCGCACTTGTGTTAGTGTTGAAAAGCCACTTTTCGCACTTGTGTTAGTGTTGAAAAACCACTTTTCGCACTTGTGTTGGTGCAGGAAACCACTTTTGCACTTGTATTAGTGTGGAATAAAGACTTTTTGCACTTGTGATAGTGTTGAAAAACCACTTTTCGCACTTTTGTTAGTGTTGAAAAACCACTTTTCGCACTTGTGTTGGTGCAGGAAACCACTTTTGCACTTGTATTAGTGTGGAAAAATCACTTTTCGCACTTGTGTTAGTGTTGAAAAACCACTTTTCGCACTTGTGTTAGTGTTGAAAAACCACTTATCGCACTTGTGTTAGTGTTGAAAAACCACTTTTCGCACTTGTGTTGGTGCAGGAAACCACTTTTGCACTTGTATTAGTGTGGAAAAAACACTTTTTGCACTTGTGATAGTGTTGAAAAACCACTTTTCGCACTTGTGTTAGTGTTGAAAAACCACTTTTCGCACTTGTGTTAGTGTTGAAAAAACCCTTTTCGCACTTGTGTTAGTGTTGAAAAACCACTTATCGCACTTGTGTTAGTGTTGAAAAACCACTTTTCGCACTTGTGTTGGTGCAGGAAACCACTTTTGCACTTGTATTAGTGTGGAAAAAACACTTTTTGCACTTGTGATAGTGTTGAAAAACCACTTTTCGCACTTGTGTTAGTGTTGAAAAACCACTTTTCGCACTTGTGTTAGTGTTGAAAAACCACTTTTCGCACTTGTGTTGGTGCAGGAAACCACTTTTGCACTTGTATTAGTGTTGAAAAAACACTTTTCGCACTTGTGTTAGTGTTGAAAAACCACTTTTCGCACTTGTGTTAGTGTTGAAAAACCACTTTTCGCACTCGTGTTAGTGTTGAAAAACCACTTTTCGCACTTGTGTTGGTGCAGGAAACCACTTTTGCACTTGTATTAGTGTGGAAAAACCACTTTTCGCACTTGTGTTAGTGTTGAAAAGCCACTTTTCGCACTTGTGTTAGTGTTGAAAAACCACTTTTCGCACTTGTGTTGGTGCAGGAAACCACTTTTGCACTTGTATTAGTGTGGAATAAAGACTTTTTGCACTTGTGATAGTGTTGAAAAACCACTTTCCGCACTTTTGTTAGTGTTGAAAAACCACTTTTCGCACTTGTGTTGGTGCAGGAAACCACTTTTGCACTTGTATTAGTGTGGAAAAATCACTTTTCGCACTTGTGTTAGTGTTGAAAAACCACTTTTCGCACTTGTGTTAGTGTTGAAAAACCACCTATCGCACTTGTGTTAGTGTTGAAAAACCACTTTTCGCACTTGTGTTGGTGCAGGAAACCACTTTTGCACTTGTATTAGTGTGGAAAAAACACTTTTTGCACTTGTGATAGTGTTGAAAAACCACTTTTCGCACTTGTGTTAGTGTTGAAAAACCACTTTTCGCACTTGTGTTAGTGTTGAAAAACCACTTTTCGCACTTGTGTTGGTGCAGGAAACCACTTTTGCACTTGTATTAGTGTGGAAAAAACACTTTTCGCACTTGTGTTAGTGTTGAAAAACCACTTTTCGCACTTGTGTTAGTGTTGAAAAACCACTTTTCGCACTTGTGTTAGTGTTGAAAAACCACTTTTCGCACTTGTGTTGGTGCAGGAAACCACTTTTGCACTTGTATTAGTGTGGAAAAAACACTTTTCGCACTTGTGTTAGTGTTGAAAAGCCACTTTTCGCACTTGTGTTGGTGCAGGAAACCACTTTTGCACTTGTATTAGTGTGGAAAAACCACTTTTCGCACTTGTGTTAGTGTTGAAAAGCCACTTTTCGCACTTGTGTTAGTGTTGAAAAACCACTTTTCGCACTTGTGTTGGTGCAGGAAACCACTTTTGCACTTGTATTAGTGTGGAATAAAGACTTTTTGCACTTGTGATAGTGTTGAAAAACCACTTTTCGCACTTTTGTTAGTGTTGAAAAACCACTTTTCGCACTTGTGTTGGTGCAGGAAACCACTTTTGCACTTGTATTAGTGTGGAAAATCACTTTTCGCACTTGTGTTAGTGTTGAAAAACCACTTTTCGCACTTGTGTTAGTGTTGAAAAACCACTTATCGCACTTGTGTTAGTGTTGAAAAACCACTTTTCGCACTTGTGTTGGTGCAGGAAACCACTTTTGCACTTGTATTAGTGTGGAAAAAACACTTTTTGCACTTGTGATAGTGTTGAAAAACCACTTTTCGCACTTGTGTTAGTGTTGAAAAACCACTTTTCGCACTTGTGTTAGTGTTGAAAAACCACTTTTCGCACTTGTGTTGGTGCAGGAAACCACTTTTGCACTTGTATTAGTGTGGAAAAAACACTTTTCGCACTTGTGTTAGTGTTGAAAAACCACTTTTCGCACTTGTGTTAGTGTTGAAAAAACACTTTTCGCACTTGTGTTAGTGTTGAAAAACCACTTTTCGCACTTGTGTTGGTGCAGGAAACCACTTTTGCACTTGTATTAGTGTGGAAAAAACACTTTTTGCACTTTTGATAGTGTTGAAAAACCACTTTTCGCACTTGTGTTGGTGCAGGATACCACTATTGCACTTGTATTAGTGTGGAAAAACCACTTTTCGCACTTGTGTTAGTGTTGGAAAACCACTTTTCGCATTTGTGTTAGTGTTGAAAAACCACTTTTCGCACTTGTGTTGGTGCAGGAAACCACTTTTGCACTTGTATTAGTGTGGAAAAAACACTTTTGGCACTTGTGATAGTGTTGAAAAACCACTTTTCGCACTTGTGTTAGTGTTGAAAAACCACTTTTCGCACTTGAGTTAGTGTTGAAAAACCACTTTTCGCACTTGTGTTGGTGCAGGAAACCACTTTTGCACTTGTATTAGTGTGGAAAAAACACTTTTTGCACTTTTGATAGTGTTGAAAAACCACTTTTCGCACTTGTGTTGGTGCAGGATACCACTATTGCACTTGTATTAGTGTGGAAAAACCACTTTTCGCACTTGTGTTAGTGTTGGAAAACCACTTTTCGCATTTGTGTTAGTGTTGAAAAACCACTTTTCGCACTTGTGTTGGTGCAGGAAACCACTTTTGCACTTGTATTAGTGTGGAAAAAACACTTTTGGCACTTGTGATAGTGTTGAAAAACCACTTTTCGCACTTGTGTTAGTGTTGAAAAACCACTTTTCGCACTTGAGTTAGTGTTGAAAAACCACTTTTCGCACTTGTGTTGGTGCAGGAAACCACTTTTGCACTTGTATGAGTGTGGAAAAAACACTTTTTGCACTTGTCATAGTGTTGAAAAACCACTTTTCGCACTTGTGTTAGTGTTGAAAAACCACCTTTCGCACTTGTGTTGGTGCAGGAAACCACTTTTGCACTTGTATTAGTGTGGAAAAAACACTTTTCGCACTTGTGTTAGTGTTGAAAAACCACTTTTCGCACTTGTGTTAGTGTTGAAAAACCACTTTTCGCACTTGTGTTAGTGTTGAAAAACCATTTTTCGCACTTGTGTTGGTGCAGGAAACCACTTTTGCACTTCTATTAGTGTGGAAAAACCACTTTTCGCACTTGTGTTAGTGTTGAAAAGCCACTTTTCGCACTTGTGTTAGTGTTGAAAAAACCACTTTTCGCACTTGTGTTGGTGCAGGAAACCACTTTTGCACTTGTATTAGTGTGGAAAAAACACTTTTCGCACTTGTGTTAGTGTTGAAAAACCACTTTTCGCACTTGTGTTAGTGTTGAAAAACCACTTTTCGCACTTGTGTTAGTGTTGAAAAACCACTTTTCGCACTTGTGTTGGTGCAGGAAACCACTTTTGCACTTGTATTAGTGTGGAAAAAACACTTTTTGCACTTTTGATAGTGTTGAAAAACCACTTTTCGCACTTGTGTTGGTGCAGGAAACCACTATTGCACTTGTATTAGTGTGGAAAAACCACTTTTCGCACTTGTGTTAGTGTTGGAAAACCACTTTTCGCATTTGTGTTAGTGTTGAAAAACCACTTTTCGCACTTGTGTTGGTGCAGGAAACCACTTTTGCACTTGTATTAGTGTGGAAAAAACACTTTTGGCACTTGTGATAGTGTTGAAAAACCACTTTTCGCACTTGTGTTAGTGTTGAAAAACCACTTTTCGCACTTGTGTTAATGTTGAAAAACCACTTTTCGCACTTGAGTTAGTGTTGAAAAACCACTTTTCGCACTTGTGTTGGTGCAGGAAACCACTTTTGCACTTGTATGAGTGTGGAAAAAACACTTTTTGCACTTGTCATAGTGTTGAAAAACCACTATTCGCACTTGTGTTAGTGTTGAAAAACCACTTTTCGCACTTGTGTTGGTGCAGGAAACCACTTTTGCACTTGTATTAGTGTGGAAAAAACACTTTTCGCACTTGTGTTAGTGTTGAAAAACCACTTTTCGCACTTGTGTTAGTGTTGAAAAACCACTTTTCGCACTCGTGTTAGTGTTGAAAAACCACTTTTCGCACTTGTGTTGGTGCAGGAAACCACTTTTGCACTTGTATTAGTGTGGAAAAACCACTTTTCGCACTTGTGTTAGTGTTGAAAAGCCACTTTTCGCACTTGTGTTAGTGTTGAAAAACCACTTTTCGCACTTGTGTTGGTGCAGGAAACCACTTTTGCACTTGTATTAGTGTGGAATAAAGACTTTTTGCACTTGTGATAGTGTTGAAAAACCACTTTTCGCACTTTTGTTAGTGTTGAAAAACCACTTTTCGCACTTGTGTTGGTGCAGGAAACCACTTTTGCACTTGTATTAGTGTGGAAAAATCACTTTTCGCACTTGTGTTAGTGTTGAAAAACCACTTTTCGCACTTGTGTTAGTGTTGAAAAACCACTTATCGCACTTGTGTTAGTGTTGAAAAACCACTTTTCGCACTTGTGTTGGTGCAGGAAACCACTTTTGCACTTGTATTAGTGTGGAAAAAACACTTTTTGCACTTGTGATAGTGTTGAAAAACCACTTTTCGCACTTGTGTTAGTGTTGAAAAACCACTTTTCGCACTTGTGTTAGTGTTGAAAAAACCCTTTTCGCACTTGTGTTAGTGTTGAAAAACCACTTATCGCACTTGTGTTAGTGTTGAAAAACCACTTTTCGCACTTGTGTTGGTGCAGGAAACCACTTTTGCACTTGTATTAGTGTGGAAAAAACACTTTTTGCACTTGTGATAGTGTTGAAAAACCACTTTTCGCACTTGTGTTAGTGTTGAAAAACCACTTTTCGCACTTGTGTTAGTGTTGAAAAACCACTTTTCGCACTTGTGTTGGTGCAGGAAACCACTTTTGCACTTGTATTAGTGTTGAAAAAACACTTTTCGCACTTGTGTTAGTGTTGAAAAACCACTTTTCGCACTTGTGTTAGTGTTGAAAAACCACTTTTCGCACTCGTGTTAGTGTTGAAAAACCACTTTTCGCACTTGTGTTGGTGCAGGAAACCACTTTTGCACTTGTATTAGTGTGGAAAAACCACTTTTCGCACTTGTGTTAGTGTTGAAAAGCCACTTTTCGCACTTGTGTTAGTGTTGAAAAACCACTTTTCGCACTTGTGTTGGTGCAGGAAACCACTTTTGCACTTGTATTAGTGTGGAATAAAGACTTTTTGCACTTGTGATAGTGTTGAAAAACCACTTTCCGCACTTTTGTTAGTGTTGAAAAACCACTTTTCGCACTTGTGTTGGTGCAGGAAACCACTTTTGCACTTGTATTAGTGTGGAAAAATCACTTTTCGCACTTGTGTTAGTGTTGAAAAACCACTTTTCGCACTTGTGTTAGTGTTGAAAAACCACCTATCGCACTTGTGTTAGTGTTGAAAAACCACTTTTCGCACTTGTGTTGGTGCAGGAAACCACTTTTGCACTTGTATTAGTGTGGAAAAAACACTTTTTGCACTTGTGATAGTGTTGAAAAACCACTTTTCGCACTTGTGTTAGTGTTGAAAAACCACTTTTCGCACTTGTGTTAGTGTTGAAAAACCACTTTTCGCACTTGTGTTGGTGCAGGAAACCACTTTTGCACTTGTATTAGTGTGGAAAAAACACTTTTCGCACTTGTGTTAGTGTTGAAAAACCACTTTTCGCACTTGTGTTAGTGTTGAAAAACCACTTTTCGCACTTGTGTTAGTGTTGAAAAACCACTTTTCGCACTTGTGTTGGTGCAGGAAACCACTTTTGCACTTGTATTAGTGTGGAAAAAACACTTTTCGCACTTGTGTTAGTGTTGAAAAGCCACTTTTCGCACTTGTGTTGGTGCAGGAAACCACTTTTGCACTTGTATTAGTGTGGAAAAACCACTTTTCGCACTTGTGTTAGTGTTGAAAAGCCACTATTCGCACTTGTGTTAGTGTTGAAAAACCACTTTTCGCACTTGTGTTGGTGCAGGAAACCACTTTTGCACTTGTATTAGTGTGGAATAAAGACTTTTTGCACTTGTGATAGTGTTGAAAAACCACTTTTCGCACTTTTGTTAGTGTTGAAAAACCACTTTTCGCACTTGTGTTGGTGCAGGAAACCACTTTTGCACTTGTATTAGTGTGGAAAATCACTTTTCGCACTTGTGTTAGTGTTGAAAAACCACTTTTCGCACTTGTGTTAGTGTTGAAAAACCACTTATCGCACTTGTGTTAGTGTTGAAAAACCACTTTTCGCACTTGTGTTGGTGCAGGAAACCACTTTTGCACTTGTATTAGTGTGGAAAAAACACTTTTTGCACTTGTGATAGTGTTGAAAAACCACTTTTCGCACTTGTGTTAGTGTTGAAAAACCACTTTTCGCACTTGTGTTAGTGTTGAAAAACCACTTTTCGCACTTGTGTTGGTGCAGGAAACCACTTTTGCACTTGTATTAGTGTGGAAAAAACACTTTTCGCACTTGTGTTAGTGTTGAAAAACCACTTTTCGCACTTGTGTTAGTGTTGAAAAAACACTTTTCGCACTTGTGTTAGTGTTGAAAAACCACTTTTCGCACTTGTGTTGGTGCAGGAAACCACTTTTGCACTTGTATTAGTGTGGAAAAAACACTTTTTGCACTTTTGATAGTGTTGAAAAACCACTTTTCGCACTTGTGTTGGTGCAGGATACCACTATTGCACTTGTATTAGTGTGGAAAAACCACTTTTCGCACTTGTGTTAGTGTTGGAAAACCACTTTTCGCATTTGTGTTAGTGTTGAAAAACCACTTTTCGCACTTGTGTTGGTGCAGGAAACCACTTTTGCACTTGTATTAGTGTGGAAAAAACACTTTTGGCACTTGTGATAGTGTTGAAAAACCACTTTTCGCACTTGTGTTAGTGTTGAAAAACCACTTTTCGCACTTGAGTTAGTGTTGAAAAACCACTTTTCGCACTTGTGTTGGTGCAGGAAACCACTTTTGCACTTGTATGAGTGTGGAAAAAACACTTTTTGCACTTGTCATAGTGTTGAAAAACCACTTTTCGCACTTGTGTTAGTGTTGAAAAACCACCTTTCGCACTTGTGTTGGTGCAGGAAACCACTTTTGCACTTGTATTAGTGTGGAAAAAACACTTTTCGCACTTGTGTTAGTGTTGAAAAACCACTTTTCGCACTTGTGTTAGTGTTGAAAAACCACTTTTCGCACTTGTGTTAGTGTTGAAAAACCACTTTTCGCACTCGTGTTGGTGCAGGAAACCACTTTTGCACTTGTATTAGTGTGGAAAAAACACTTTTCGCACTTGTGTTAGTGTTGAAAAACCACTTTTCGCACTTGTGTTAGTGTTGAAAAACCACTTTTCGCACTTGTGTTAGTGTTGAAAAACCACTTTTCGCACTTGTGTTGGTGCAGGAAACCACTTTTGCACTTGTATTAGTGTTGAAAAAACACTTTTCGCACTTGTGTTAGTGTTGAAAAACCACTTTTCGCACTTGTGTTAGTGTTGAAAAACCACTTTTCGCACTCGTGTTAGTGTTGAAAAACCACTTTTCGCACTTGTGTTGGTGCAGGAAACCACTTTTGCACTTGTATTAGTGTGGAAAAACCACTTTTCGCACTTGTGTTAGTGTTGAAAAGCCACTTTTCGCACTTGTGTTAGTGTTGAAAAACCACTTTTCGCACTTGTGTTGGTGCAGGAAACCACTTTTGCACTTGTATTAGTGTGGAATAAAGACTTTTTGCACTTGTGATAGTGTTGAAAAACCACTTTCCGCACTTTTGTTAGTGTTGAAAAACCACTTTTCGCACTTGTGTTGGTGCAGGAAACCACTTTTGCACTTGTATTAGTGTGGAATAATCACTTTTCGCACTTGTGTTAGTGTTGAAAAACCACTTTTCGCACTTGTGTTAGTGTTGAAAAACCACCTATCGCACTTGTGTTAGTGTTGAAAAACCACCTATCGCACTTGTGTTAGTGTTGAAAAACCACTTTTCGCACTTGTGTTGGTGCAGGAAACCACTTTTGCACTTGTATTAGTGTGGAAAAAACACTTTTCGCACTTGTGTTAGTGTTGAAAAACCACTTTTCGCACTTGTGTTAGTGTTGAAAAACCACTTTTCGCACTTGTGTTAGTGTTGAAAAACCACTTTTCGCACTTGTGTTGGTGCAGGAAACCACTTTTGCACTTGTATTAGTGTGGAAAAAACACTTTTTGCACTTTTGATAGTGTTGAAAAACCACTTTTCGCACTTGTGTTGGTGCAGGATACCACTATTGCACTTGTATTAGTGTGGAAAAACCACTTTTCGCACTTGTGTTAGTGTTGGAAAACCACTTTTCGCATTTGTGTTAGTGTTGAAAAACCACTTTTCGCACTTGTGTTGGTGCAGGAAACCACTTTTGCACTTGTATTAGTGTGGAAAAAACACTTTTGGCACTTGTGATAGTGTTGAAAAACCACTTTTCGCACTTGTGTTAGTGTTGAAAAACCACTTTTCGCACTTGAGTTAGTGTTGAAAAACCACTTTTCGCACTTGTGTTGGTGCAGGAAACCACTTTTGCACTTGTATGAGTGTGGAAAAAACACTTTTTGCACTTGTCATAGTGTTGAAAAACCACTTTTCGCACTTGTGTTAGTGTTGAAAAACCACCTTTCGCACTTGTGTTGGTGCAGGAAACCACTTTTGCACTTGTATTAGTGTGGAAAAAACACTTTTCGCACTTGTGTTAGTGTTGAAAAACCACTTTTCGCACTTGTGTTAGTGTTGAAAAACCACTTTTCGCACTTGTGTTAGTGTTGAAAAACCACTTTTCGCACTTGTGTTGGTGCAGGAAACCACTTTTGCACTTGTATTAGTGTGGAAAAACCACTTTTCGCACTTGTGTTAGTGTTGAAAAGCCACTTTTCGCACTTGTGTTAGTGTTGAAAAAACCACTTTTCGCACTTGTGTTGGTGCAGGAAACCACTTTTGCACTTGTATTAGTGTGGAAAAAACACTTTTCGCACTTGTGTTAGTGTTGAAAAACCACTTTTCGCACTTGTGTTAGTGTTGAAAAACCACTTTTCGCACTTGTGTTAGTGTTGAAAAACCACTTTTCGCACTTGTGTTGGTGCAGGAAACCACTTTTGCACTTGTATTAGTGTGGAAAAAACACTTTTTGCACTTTTGATAGTGTTGAAAAACCACTTTTCGCACTTGTGTTGGTGCAGGAAACCACTATTGCACTTGTATTAGTGTGGAAAAACCACTTTTCGCACTTGTGTTAGTGTTGGAAAACCACTTTTCGCATTTGTGTTAGTGTTGAAAAACCACTTTTCGCACTTGTGTTGGTGCAGGAAACCACTTTTGCACTTGTATTAGTGTGGAAAAAACACTTTTGGCACTTGTGATAGTGTTGAAAAACCACTTTTCGCACTTGTGTTAGTGTTGAAAAACCACTTTTCGCACTTGTGTTAATGTTGAAAAACCACTTTTCGCACTTGAGTTAGTGTTGAAAAACCACTTTTCGCACTTGTGTTGGTGCAGGAAACCACTTTTGCACTTGTATGAGTGTGGAAAAAACACTTTTTGCACTTGTCATAGTGTTGAAAAACCACTATTCGCACTTGTGTTAGTGTTGAAAAACCACTTTTCGCACTTGTGTTGGTGCAGGAAACCACTTTTGCACTTGTATTAGTGTGGAAAAAACACTTTTCGCACTTGTGTTAGTGTTGAAAAACCACTTTTCGCACTTGTGTTAGTGTTGAAAAACCACTTTTCGCACTCGTGTTAGTGTTGAAAAACCACTTTTCGCACTTGTGTTGGTGCAGGAAACCACTTTTGCACTTGTATTAGTGTGGAAAAACCACTTTTCGCACTTGTGTTAGTGTTGAAAAGCCACTTTTCGCACTTGTGTTAGTGTTGAAAAACCACCTATCGCACTTGTGTTAGTGTTGAAAAACCACTTTTCGCACTTGTGTTGGTGCAGGAAACCACTTTTGCACTTGTATTAGTGTGGAAAAACCACTTTTCGCACTTGTGTTAGTGTTGAAAAACCACTTTTCGCACTTGTGTTAGTGTTGAAAAACCACTTTTCGCACTTGTGTTAGTGTTGAAAAACCACTTTTCGCACTTGTGTTGGTGCAGGAAACCACTTTTGCACTTGTATTAGTGTGGAAAAACCACTTTTCGCACTTGTGTTAGTGTTGAAAAGCCACTTTTCGCACTTGTGTTAGTGTTGAAAAAACCACTTTTCGCACTTGTGTTGGTGCAGGAAACCACTTTTGCACTTGTATTAGTGTGGAAAAACCACTTTTCGCACTTGTGTTAGTGTTGAAAAGCCACTTTTCGCACTTGTGTTAGTGTTGAAAAAACCACTTTTCGCACTTGTGTTGGTGCAGGAAACCACTTTTGCACTTGTATTAGTGTGGAAAAAACACTTTTCGCACTTGTGTTAGTGTTGAAAAACCACTTTTCGCACTTGTGTTAGTGTTGAAAAACCACTTTTCGCACTTGTGTTAGTGTTGAAAAACCACTTTTCGCACTTGTGTTGGTGCAGGAAACCACTTTTGCACTTGTATTAGTGTGGAATAAAGACTTTTTGCACTTGTGATAGTGTTGAAAAACCACTTTCCGCACTTTTGTTAGTGTTGAAAAACCACTTTTCGCACTTGTGTTGGTGCAGGAAACCACTTTTGCACTTGTATTAGTGTGGAATAATCACTTTTCGCACTTGTGTTAGTGTTGAAAAACCACTTTTCGCACTTGTGTTAGTGTTGAAAAACCACCTATCGCACTTGTGTTAGTGTTGAAAAACCACCTATCGCACTTGTGTTAGTGTTGAAAAACCACTTTTCGCACTTGTGTTGGTGCAGGAAACCACTTTTGCACTTGTATTAGTGTGGAAAAAACACTTTTCGCACTTGTGTTAGTGTTGAAAAACCACTTTTCGCACTTGTGTTAGTGTTGAAAAACCACTTTTCGCACTTGTGTTAGTGTTGAAAAACCACTTTTCGCACTTGTGTTGGTGCAGGAAACCACTTTTGCACTTGTATTAGTGTGGAAAAAACACTTTTTGCACTTTTGATAGTGTTGAAAAACCACTTTTCGCACTTGTGTTGGTGCAGGATACCACTATTGCACTTGTATTAGTGTGGAAAAACCACTTTTCGCACTTGTGTTAGTGTTGGAAAACCACTTTTCGCATTTGTGTTAGTGTTGAAAAACCACTTTTCGCACTTGTGTTGGTGCAGGAAACCACTTTTGCACTTGTATTAGTGTGGAAAAAACACTTTTGGCACTTGTGATAGTGTTGAAAAACCACTTTTCGCACTTGTGTTAGTGTTGAAAAACCACTTTTCGCACTTGAGTTAGTGTTGAAAAACCACTTTTCGCACTTGTGTTGGTGCAGGAAACCACTTTTGCACTTGTATGAGTGTGGAAAAAACACTTTTTGCACTTGTCATAGTGTTGAAAAACCACTTTTCGCACTTGTGTTAGTGTTGAAAAACCACCTTTCGCACTTGTGTTGGTGCAGGAAACCACTTTTGCACTTGTATTAGTGTGGAAAAAACACTTTTCGCACTTGTGTTAGTGTTGAAAAACCACTTTTCGCACTTGTGTTAGTGTTGAAAAACCACTTTTCGCACTTGTGTTAGTGTTGAAAAACCACTTTTCGCACTTGTGTTGGTGCAGGAAACCACTTTTGCACTTGTATTAGTGTGGAAAAACCACTTTTCGCACTTGTGTTAGTGTTGAAAAGCCACTTTTCGCACTTGTGTTAGTGTTGAAAAAACCACTTTTCGCACTTGTGTTGGTGCAGGAAACCACTTTTGCACTTGTATTAGTGTGGAAAAAACACTTTTCGCACTTGTGTTAGTGTTGAAAAACCACTTTTCGCACTTGTGTTAGTGTTGAAAAACCACTTTTCGCACTTGTGTTAGTGTTGAAAAACCACTTTTCGCACTTGTGTTGGTGCAGGAAACCACTTTTGCACTTGTATTAGTGTGGAAAAAACACTTTTTGCACTTTTGATAGTGTTGAAAAACCACTTTTCGCACTTGTGTTGGTGCAGGAAACCACTATTGCACTTGTATTAGTGTGGAAAAACCACTTTTCGCACTTGTGTTAGTGTTGGAAAACCACTTTTCGCATTTGTGTTAGTGTTGAAAAACCACTTTTCGCACTTGTGTTGGTGCAGGAAACCACTTTTGCACTTGTATTAGTGTGGAAAAAACACTTTTGGCACTTGTGATAGTGTTGAAAAACCACTTTTCGCACTTGTGTTAGTGTTGAAAAACCACTTTTCGCACTTGTGTTAATGTTGAAAAACCACTTTTCGCACTTGAGTTAGTGTTGAAAAACCACTTTTCGCACTTGTGTTGGTGCAGGAAACCACTTTTGCACTTGTATGAGTGTGGAAAAAACACTTTTTGCACTTGTCATAGTGTTGAAAAACCACTATTCGCACTTGTGTTAGTGTTGAAAAACCACTTTTCGCACTTGTGTTGGTGCAGGAAACCACTTTTGCACTTGTATTAGTGTGGAAAAAACACTTTTCGCACTTGTGTTAGTGTTGAAAAACCACTTTTCGCACTTGTGTTAGTGTTGAAAAACCACTTTTCGCACTCGTGTTAGTGTTGAAAAACCACTTTTCGCACTTGTGTTGGTGCAGGAAACCACTTTTGCACTTGTATTAGTGTGGAAAAACCACTTTTCGCACTTGTGTTAGTGTTGAAAAGCCACTTTTCGCACTTGTGTTAGTGTTGAAAAACCACTTTTCGCACTTGTGTTGGTGCAGGAAACCACTTTTGCACTTGTATTAGTGTGGAATAAAGACTTTTTGCACTTGTGATAGTGTTGAAAAACCACTTTTCGCACTTTTGTTAGTGTTGAAAAACCACTTTTCGCACTTGTGTTGGTGCAGGAAACCACTTTTGCACTTGTATTAGTGTGGAAAAAATCACTTTTCGCACTTGTGTTAGTGTTGAAAAACCACTTTTCGCACTTGTATTAGTGTTGAAAAACCACTTATCGCACTTGTGTTAGTGTTGAAAAACCACTTTTCGCACTTGTGTTGGTGCAGGAAACCACTTTTGCACTTGTATTAGTGTGGAAAAAACACTTTTTGCACTTGTGATAGTGTTGAAAAACCACTTTTCGCACTTGTGTTAGTGTTGAAAAACCACTTTTCGCACTTGTGTTAGTGTTGAAAAAACCCTTTTCGCACTTGTGTTAGTGTTGAAAAACCACTTATCGCACTTGTGTTAGTGTTGAAAAACCACTTTTCGCACTTGTGTTGGTGCAGGAAACCACTTTTGCACTTGTATTAGTGTGGAAAAAACACTTTTTGGACTTGTGATAGTGTTGAAAAACCACTTTTCGCACTTGTGTTAGTGTTGAAAAACCACTTTTCGCACTTGTGTTAGTGTTGAAAAACCACTTTTCGCACTTGTGTTGGTGCAGGAAACCACTTTTGCACTTGTATTAGTGTTGAAAAAACACTTTTCGCACTTGTGTTAGTGTTGAAAAACCACTTTTCGCACTTGTGTTAGTGTTGAAAAACCACTTTTCGCACTTGTGTTAGTGTTGAAAAACCACTTTTCGCACTTGTGTTGGTGCAGGAAACCACTTTTGCACTTGTATTAGTGTGGAAAAAACACTTTTCGCACTTGTGTTAGTGTTGAAAAGCCACTTTTCGCACTTGTGTTGGTGCAGGAAACCACTTTTGCACTTGTATTAGTGTGGAAAAACCACTTTTCGCACTTGTGTTAGTGTTGAAAAGCCACTATTCGCACTTGTGTTAGTGTTGAAAAACCACTTTTCGCACTTGTGTTGGTGCAGGAAACCACTTTTGCACTTGTATTAGTGTGGAATAAAGACTTTTTGCACTTGTGATAGTGTTGAAAAACCACTTTTCGCACTTTTGTTAGTGTTGAAAAACCACTTTTCGCACTTGTGTTGGTGCAGGAAACCACTTTTGCACTTGTATTAGTGTGGAAAATCACTTTTCGCACTTGTGTTAGTGTTGAAAAACCACTTTTCGCACTTGTGTTAGTGTTGAAAAACCACTTATCGCACTTGTGTTAGTGTTGAAAAACCACTTTTCGCACTTGTGTTGGTGCAGGAAACCACTTTTGCACTTGTATTAGTGTGGAAAAAACACTTTTTGCACTTGTGATAGTGTTGAAAAACCACTTTTCGCACTTGTGTTAGTGTTGAAAAACCACTTTTCGCACTTGTGTTAGTGTTGAAAAACCACTTTTCGCACTTGTGTTGGTGCAGGAAACCACTTTTGCACTTGTATTAGTGTGGAAAAAACACTTTTCGCACTTGTGTTAGTGTTGAAAAACCACTTTTCGCACTTGTGTTAGTGTTGAAAAAACACTTTTCGCACTTGTGTTAGTGTTGAAAAACCACTTTTCGCACTTGTGTTGGTGCAGGAAACCACTTTTGCACTTGTATTAGTGTGGAAAAAACACTTTTTGCACTTTTGATAGTGTTGAAAAACCACTTTTCGCACTTGTGTTGGTGCAGGATACCACTATTGCACTTGTATTAGTGTGGAAAAACCACTTTTCGCACTTGTGTTAGTGTTGGAAAACCACTTTTCGCATTTGTGTTAGTGTTGAAAAACCACTTTTCGCACTTGTGTTGGTGCAGGAAACCACTTTTGCACTTGTATTAGTGTGGAAAAAACACTTTTGGCACTTGTGATAGTGTTGAAAAACCACTTTTCGCACTTGTGTTAGTGTTGAAAAACCACTTTTCGCACTTGAGTTAGTGTTGAAAAACCACTTTTCGCACTTGTGTTGGTGCAGGAAACCACTTTTGCACTTGTATGAGTGTGGAAAAAACACTTTTTGCACTTGTCATAGTGTTGAAAAACCACTTTTCGCACTTGTGTTAGTGTTGAAAAACCACCTTTCGCACTTGTGTTGGTGCAGGAAACCACTTTTGCACTTGTATTAGTGTGGAAAAAACACTTTTCGCACTTGTGTTAGTGTTGAAAAACCACTTTTCGCACTTGTGTTAGTGTTGAAAAACCACTTTTCGCACTTGTGTTAGTGTTGAAAAACCACTTTTCGCACTCGTGTTGGTGCAGGAAACCACTTTTGCACTTGTATTAGTGTGGAAAAAACACTTTTCGCACTTGTGTTAGTGTTGAAAAACCACTTTTCGCACTTGTGTTAGTGTTGAAAAACCACTTTTCGCACTTGTGTTAGTGTTGAAAAACCACTTTTCGCACTTGTGTTGGTGCAGGAAACCACTTTTGCACTTGTATTAGTGTTGAAAAAACACTTTTCGCACTTGTGTTAGTGTTGAAAAACCACTTTTCGCACTTGTGTTAGTGTTGAAAAACCACTTTTCGCACTCGTGTTAGTGTTGAAAAACCACTTTTCGCACTTGTGTTGGTGCAGGAAACCACTTTTGCACTTGTATTAGTGT
Source organism: Myxine glutinosa (assembly GCF_964187855.1). Lineage (NCBI taxonomy): Eukaryota > Metazoa > Chordata > Myxini > Myxiniformes > Myxinidae > Myxine > Myxine glutinosa. The sequence continues at coordinate 76,866 of NW_027617435.1, forward strand.
GGAAAAACCACTTTTCGCACTTGTGTTAGTGTTGAAAAGCCACTTTTCGCACTTGTGTTAGTGTTGAAAAACCACTTTTCGCACTTGTGTTGGTGCAGGAAACCACTTTTGCACTTGTATTAGTGTGGAATAAAGACTTTTTGCACTTGTGATAGTGTTGAAAAACCACTTTCCGCACTTTTGTTAGTGTTGAAAAACCACTTTTCGCACTTGTGTTGGTGCAGGAAACCACTTTTGCACTTGTATTAGTGTGGAATAATCACTTTTCGCACTTGTGTTAGTGTTGAAAAACCACTTTTCGCACTTGTGTTAGTGTTGAAAAACCACCTATCGCACTTGTGTTAGTGTTGAAAAACCACCTATCGCACTTGTGTTAGTGTTGAAAAACCACTTTTCGCACTTGTGTTGGTGCAGGAAACCACTTTTGCACTTGTATTAGTGTGGAAAAAACACTTTTCGCACTTGTGTTAGTGTTGAAAAACCACTTTTCGCACTTGTGTTAGTGTTGAAAAACCACTTTTCGCACTTGTGTTAGTGTTGAAAAACCACTTTTCGCACTTGTGTTGGTGCAGGAAACCACTTTTGCACTTGTATTAGTGTGGAAAAAACACTTTTTGCACTTTTGATAGTGTTGAAAAACCACTTTTCGCACTTGTGTTGGTGCAGGATACCACTATTGCACTTGTATTAGTGTGGAAAAACCACTTTTCGCACTTGTGTTAGTGTTGGAAAACCACTTTTCGCATTTGTGTTAGTGTTGAAAAACCACTTTTCGCACTTGTGTTGGTGCAGGAAACCACTTTTGCACTTGTATTAGTGTGGAAAAAACACTTTTGGCACTTGTGATAGTGTTGAAAAACCACTTTTCGCACTTGTGTTAGTGTTGAAAAACCACTTTTCGCACTTGAGTTAGTGTTGAAAAACCACTTTTCGCACTTGTGTTGGTGCAGGAAACCACTTTTGCACTTGTATGAGTGTGGAAAAAACACTTTTTGCACTTGTCATAGTGTTGAAAAACCACTTTTCGCACTTGTGTTAGTGTTGAAAAACCACCTTTCGCACTTGTGTTGGTGCAGGAAACCACTTTTGCACTTGTATTAGTGTGGAAAAAACACTTTTCGCACTTGTGTTAGTGTTGAAAAACCACTTTTCGCACTTGTGTTAGTGTTGAAAAACCACTTTTCGCACTTGTGTTAGTGTTGAAAAACCACTTTTCGCACTTGTGTTGGTGCAGGAAACCACTTTTGCACTTGTATTAGTGTGGAAAAACCACTTTTCGCACTTGTGTTAGTGTTGAAAAGCCACTTTTCGCACTTGTGTTAGTGTTGAAAAAACCACTTTTCGCACTTGTGTTGGTGCAGGAAACCACTTTTGCACTTGTATTAGTGTGGAAAAAACACTTTTCGCACTTGTGTTAGTGTTGAAAAACCACTTTTCGCACTTGTGTTAGTGTTGAAAAACCACTTTTCGCACTTGTGTTAGTGTTGAAAAACCACTTTTCGCACTTGTGTTGGTGCAGGAAACCACTTTTGCACTTGTATTAGTGTGGAAAAAACACTTTTTGCACTTTTGATAGTGTTGAAAAACCACTTTTCGCACTTGTGTTGGTGCAGGAAACCACTATTGCACTTGTATTAGTGTGGAAAAACCACTTTTCGCACTTGTGTTAGTGTTGGAAAACCACTTTTCGCATTTGTGTTAGTGTTGAAAAACCACTTTTCGCACTTGTGTTGGTGCAGGAAACCACTTTTGCACTTGTATTAGTGTGGAAAAAACACTTTTGGCACTTGTGATAGTGTTGAAAAACCACTTTTCGCACTTGTGTTAGTGTTGAAAAACCACTTTTCGCACTTGTGTTAATGTTGAAAAACCACTTTTCGCACTTGAGTTAGTGTTGAAAAACCACTTTTCGCACTTGTGTTGGTGCAGGAAACCACTTTTGCACTTGTATGAGTGTGGAAAAAACACTTTTTGCACTTGTCATAGTGTTGAAAAACCACTATTCGCACTTGTGTTAGTGTTGAAAAACCACTTTTCGCACTTGTGTTGGTGCAGGAAACCACTTTTGCACTTGTATTAGTGTGGAAAAAACACTTTTCGCACTTGTGTTAGTGTTGAAAAACCACTTTTCGCACTTGTGTTAGTGTTGAAAAACCACTTTTCGCACTCGTGTTAGTGTTGAAAAACCACTTTTCGCACTTGTGTTGGTGCAGGAAACCACTTTTGCACTTGTATTAGTGTGGAAAAACCACTTTTCGCACTTGTGTTAGTGTTGAAAAGCCACTTTTCGCACTTGTGTTAGTGTTGAAAAACCACTTTTCGCACTTGTGTTGGTGCAGGAAACCACTTTTGCACTTGTATTAGTGTGGAATAAAGACTTTTTGCACTTGTGATAGTGTTGAAAAACCACTTTTCGCACTTTTGTTAGTGTTGAAAAACCACTTTTCGCACTTGTGTTGGTGCAGGAAACCACTTTTGCACTTGTATTAGTGTGGAAAAATCACTTTTCGCACTTGTGTTAGTGTTGAAAAACCACTTTTCGCACTTGTATTAGTGTTGAAAAACCACTTATCGCACTTGTGTTAGTGTTGAAAAACCACTTTTCGCACTTGTGTTGGTGCAGGAAACCACTTTTGCACTTGTATTAGTGTGGAAAAAACACTTTTTGCACTTGTGATAGTGTTGAAAAACCACTTTTCGCACTTGTGTTAGTGTTGAAAAACCACTTTTCGCACTTGTGTTAGTGTTGAAAAAACCCTTTTCGCACTTGTGTTAGTGTTGAAAAACCACTTATCGCACTTGTGTTAGTGTTGAAAAACCACTTTTCGCACTTGTGTTGGTGCAGGAAACCACTTTTGCACTTGTATTAGTGTGGAAAAAACACTTTTTGCACTTGTGATAGTGTTGAAAAACCACTTTTCGCACTTGTGTTAGTGTTGAAAAACCACTTTTCGCACTTGTGTTAGTGTTGAAAAACCACTTTTCGCACTTGTGTTGGTGCAGGAAACCACTTTTGCACTTGTATTAGTGTTGAAAAAACACTTTTCGCACTTGTGTTAGTGTTGAAAAACCACTTTTCGCACTTGTGTTAGTGTTGAAAAACCACTTTTCGCACTCGTGTTAGTGTTGAAAAACCACTTTTCGCACTTGTGTTGGTGCAGGAAACCACTTTTGCACTTGTATTAGTGTGGAAAAACCACTTTTCGCACTTGTGTTAGTGTTGAAAAGCCACTTTTCGCACTTGTGTTAGTGTTGAAAAACCACATTTCGCACTTGTGTTGGTGCAGGAAACCACTTTTGCACTTGTATTAGTGTGGAATAAAGACTTTTTGCACTTGTGATAGTGTTGAAAAACCACTTTCCGCACTTTTGTTAGTGTTGAAAAACCACTTTTCGCACTTGTGTTGGTGCAGGAAACCACTTTTGCACTTGTATTAGTGTGGAATAAAGACTTTTTGCACTTGTGATAGTGTTGAAAAACCACTTTCCGCACTTTTGTTAGTGTTGAAAAACCACTTTTCGCACTTGTGTTGGTGCAGGAAACCACTTTTGCACTTGTATTAGTGTGGAATAATCACTTTTCGCACTTGTGTTAGTGTTGAAAAACCACTTTTCGCACTTGTGTTAGTGTTGAAAAACCACCTATCGCACTTGTGTTAGTGTTGAAAAACCACCTATCGCACTTGTGTTAGTGTTGAAAAACCACTTTTCGCACTTGTGTTGGTGCAGGAAACCACTTTTGCACTTGTATTAGTGTGGAAAAACCACTTTTCGCACTTGTGTTAGTGTTGGAAAACCACTTTTCGCATTTGTGTTAGTGTTGAAAAACCACTTTTCGCACTTGTGTTGGTGCAGGAAACCACTTTTGCACTTGTATTAGTGTGGAAAAAACACTTTTGGCACTTGTGATAGTGTTGAAAAACCACTTTTCGCACTTGTGTTAGTGTTGAAAAACCACTTTTCGCACTTGAGTTAGTGTTGAAAAACCACTTTTCGCACTTGTGTTGGTGCAGGAAACCACTTTTGCACTTGTATTAGTGTGGAAAAAACACTTTTCGCACTTGTGTTAGTGTTGAAAACCACTTTTCGCACTTGTGTTAGTGTTGAAAAACCACTTTTCGCACTTGTGTTAGTGTTGAAAAACCACTTTTCGCACTTGTGTTGGTGCAGGAAACCACTTTTGCACTTGTATTAGTGTTGAAAAAACACTTTTCGCACTTGTGTTAGTGTTGAAAAACCACTTTTCGCACTTGTGTTAGTGTTGAAAAACCACTTTTCGCACTCGTGTTAGTGTTGAAAAACCACTTTTCGCACTTGTGTTGGTGCACGAAACCACTTTTGCACTTGTATTAGTGTGGAAAAACCACTTTTCGCACTTGTGTTAGTGTTGAAAAGCCACTTTTCGCACTTGTGTTAGTGTTGAAAAACCACTTTTCGCACTTGTGTGGTGCAGGAAACCACTTTTGCACTTGTATTAGTGTGGAATAAAGACTTTTTGCACTTGTGATAGTGTTGAAAAAACCACTTTCCGCACTTTTGTTAGTGTTGAAAAACCACTTTTCGCACTTGTGTTGGTGCAGGAAACCACTTTTGCACTTGTATTAGTGTGGAATAATCACTTTTCGCACTTGTGTTAGTGTTGAAAAACCACTTTTCGCACTTGTGTTAGTGTTGAAAAACCACCTATCGCACTTGTGTTAGTGTTGAAAAACCACCTATCGCACTTGTGTTAGTGTTGAAAAACCACTTTTCGCACTTGTGTTGGTGCAGGAAACCACTTTTGCACTTGTATTAGTGTGGAAAAAACACTTTTCGCACTTGTGTTAGTGTTGAAAAACCACTTTTCGCACTTGTGTTAGTGTTGAAAAACCACTTTTCGCACTTGTGTTAGTGTTGAAAAACCACTTTTCGCACTTGTGTTGGTGCAGGAAACCACTTTTGCACTTGTATTAGTGTGGAAAAAACACTTTTTGCACTTTTGATAGTGTTGAAAAACCACTTTTCGCACTTGTGTTGGTGCAGGATACCACTATTGCACTTGTATTAGTGTGGAAAAACCACTTTTCGCACTTGTGTTAGTGTTGGAAAACCACTTTTCGCATTTGTGTTAGTGTTGAAAAACCACTTTTCGCACTTGTGTTGGTGCAGGAAACCACTTTTGCACTTGTATTAGTGTGGAAAAAACACTTTTGGCACTTGTGATAGTGTTGAAAAACCACTTTTCGCACTTGTGTTAGTGTTGAAAAACCACTTTTCGCACTTGAGTTAGTGTTGAAAAACCACTTTCGCACTTGTGTTGGTGCAGGAAACCACTTTTGCACTTGTATGAGTGTGGAAAAAACACTTTTTGCACTTGTCATAGTGTTGAAAAACCACTTTTCGCACTTGTGTTAGTGTTGAAAAACCACCTTTCGCACTTGTGTTGGTGCAGGAAACCACTTTTGCACTTGTATTAGTGTGGAAAAAACACTTTTCGCACTTGTGTTAGTGTTGAAAAACCACTTTTCGCACTTGTGTTAGTGTTGAAAAACCACTTTTCGCACTTGTGTTAGTGTTGAAAAACCACTTTTCGCACTTGTGTTGGTGCAGGAAACCACTTTTGCACTTGTATTAGTGTGGAAAAACCACTTTTCGCACTTGTGTTAGTGTTGAAAAGCCACTTTTCGCACTTGTGTTAGTGTTGAAAAAACCACTTTTCGCACTTGTGTTGGTGCAGGAAACCACTTTTGCACTTGTATTAGTGTGGAAAAAACACTTTTCGCACTTGTGTTAGTGTTGAAAAACCACTTTTCGCACTTGTGTTAGTGTTGAAAAACCACTTTTCGCACTTGTGTTAGTGTTGAAAAACCACTTTTCGCACTTGTGTTGGTGCAGGAAACCACTTTTGCACTTGTATTAGTGTGGAAAAAACACTTTTGCACTTTTGATAGTGTTGAAAAACCACTTTTCGCACTTGTGTTGGTGCAGGAAACCACTATTGCACTTGTATTAGTGTGGAAAAAACCACTTTTCGCACTTGTGTTAGTGTTGGAAAACCACTTTTCGCATTTGTGTTAGTGTTGAAAAACCACTTTTCGCACTTGTGTTGGTGCAGGAAACCACTTTTGCACTTGTATTAGTGTGGAAAAAACACTTTTGGCACTTGTGATAGTGTTGAAAAACCACTTTTCGCACTTGTGTTAGTGTTGAAAAACCACTTTTCGCACTTGTGTTAATGTTGAAAAACCACTTTTCGCACTTGAGTTAGTGTTGAAAAACCACTTTTCGCACTTGTGTTGGTGCAGGAAACCACTTTTGCACTTGTATGAGTGTGGAAAAAACACTTTTTGCACTTGTCATAGTGTTGAAAAACCACTATTCGCACTTGTGTTAGTGTTGAAAAACCACTTTTCGCACTTGTGTTGGTGCAGGAAACCACTTTTGCACTTGTATTAGTGTGGAAAAAACACTTTTCGCACTTGTGTTAGTGTTGAAAAACCACTTTTCGCACTTGTGTTAGTGTTGAAAAACCACTTTTCGCACTCGTGTTAGTGTTGAAAAACCACTTTTCGCACTTGTGTTGGTGCAGGAAACCACTTTTGCACTTGTATTAGTGTGGAAAAACCACTTTTCGCACTTGTGTTAGTGTTGAAAAGCCACTTTTCGCACTTGTGTTAGTGTTGAAAAACCACTTTTCGCACTTGTGTTGGTGCAGGAAACCACTTTTGCACTTGTATTAGTGTGGAATAAAGACTTTTTGCACTTGTGATAGTGTTGAAAAACCACTTTTCGCACTTTTGTTAGTGTTGAAAAACCACTTTTCGCACTTGTGTTGGTGCAGGAAACCACTTTTGCACTTGTATTAGTGTGGAAAAAATCACTTTTCGCACTTGTGTTAGTGTTGAAAAACCACTTTTCGCACTTGTATTAGTGTTGAAAAACCACTTATCGCACTTGTGTTAGTGTTGAAAAACCACTTTTCGCACTTGTGTTGGTGCAGGAAACCACTTTTGCACTTGTATTAGTGTGAAAAAACACTTTTTGCACTTGTGATAGTGTTGAAAAACTACTTTTCGCACTTGTGTTAGTGTTGAAAAACCACTTTTCGCACTTGTGTTAGTGTTGAAAAAACCCTTTTCGCACTTGTGTTAGTGTTGAAAAACCACTTATCGCACTTGTGTTAGTGTTGAAAAACCACTTTTCGCACTTGTGTTGGTGCAGGAAACCACTTTTGCACTTGTATTAGTGTGGAAAAAACACTTTTTGCACTTGTGATAGTGTTGAAAAACCACTTTTCGCACTTGTGTTAGTGTTGAAAAACCACTTTTCGCACTTGTGTTAGTGTTGAAAAACCACTTTTCGCACTTGTGTTGGTGCAGGAAACCACTTTTGCACTTGTATTAGTGTTGAAAAAAACACTTTTCGCACTTGTGTTAGTGTTGAAAAACCACTTTTCGCACTTGTGTTAGTGTTGAAAAACCACTTTTCGCACTCGTGTTAGTGTTGAAAAACCACTTTTCGCACTTGTGTTGGTGCAGGAAACCACTTTTGCACTTGTATTAGTGTGGAAAAACCACTTTTCGCACTTGTGTTAGTGTTGAAAAGCCACTTTTCGCACTTGTGTTAGTGTTGAAAAACCACATTTCGCACTTGTGTTGGTGCAGGAAACCACTTTGCACTTGTATTAGTGTGGAATAAAGACTTTTTGCACTTGTGATAGTGTTGAAAAACCACTTTCCGCACTTTTGTTAGTGTTGAAAAACCACTTTTCGCACTTGTGTTGGTGCAGGAAACCACTTTTGCACTTGTATTAGTGTGGAATAAAGACTTTTTGCACTTGTGATAGTGTTGAAAAACCACTTTCCGCACTTTTGTTAGTGTTGAAAAACCACTTTTCGCACTTGTGTTGGTGCAGGAAACCACTTTTGCACTTGTATTAGTGTGGAATAATCACTTTTCGCACTTGTGTTAGTGTTGAAAAACCACTTTTCGCACTTGTGTTAGTGTTGAAAAACCACCTATCGCACTTGTGTTAGTGTTGAAAAACCACCTATCGCACTTGTGTTAGTGTTGAAAAACCACTTTTCGCACTTGTGTTGGTGCAGGAAACCACTTTTGCACTTGTATTAGTGTGGAAAAAACACTTTCGCACTTGTGTTAGTGTTGAAAAACCACTTTTCGCACTTGTGTTAGTGTTGAAAAACCACTTTTCGCACTTGTGTTAGTGTTGAAAAACCACTTTTCGCACTTGTGTTGGTGCAGGAAACCACTTTTGCACTTGTATTAGTGTGGAAAAAACACTTTTTGCACTTTTGATAGTGTTGAAAAACCACTTTCGCACTTGTGTTGGTGCAGGATACCACTATTGCACTTGTATTAGTGTGGAAAAACCACTTTTCGCACTTGTGTTAGTGTTGGAAAACCACTTTTCGCATTTGTGTTAGTGTTGAAAAACCACTTTTCGCACTTGTGTTGGTGCAGGAAACCACTTTTGCACTTGTATTAGTGTGGAAAAAACACTTTTGGCACTTGTGATAGTGTTGAAAAACCACTTTTCGCACTTGTGTTAGTGTTGAAAAACCACTTTCGCACTTGAGTTAGTGTTGAAAAACCACTTTTCGCACTTGTGTTGGTGCAGGAAACCACTTTTGCACTTGTATGAGTGTGGAAAAAACACTTTTTGCACTTGTCATAGTGTTGAAAAACCACTTTTCGCACTTGTGTTAGTGTTGAAAAACCACCTTTCGCACTTGTGTTGGTGCAGGAAACCACTTTTGCACTTGTATTAGTGTGGAAAAAACACTTTTCGCACTTGTGTTAGTGTTGAAAAACCACTTTTCGCACTTGTGTTAGTGTTGAAAAACCACTTTTCGCACTTGTGTTAGTGTTGAAAAACCACTTTTCGCACTTGTGTTGGTGCAGGAAACCACTTTTGCACTTGTATTAGTGTGGAAAAACCACTTTTCGCACTTGTGTTAGTGTTGAAAAGCCACTTTTCGCACTTGTGTTAGTGTTGAAAAAACCACTTTTCGCACTTGTGTTGGTGCAGGAAACCACTTTTGCACTTGTATTAGTGTGGAAAAAACACTTTTCGCACTTGTGTTAGTGTTGAAAAACCACTTTTCGCACTTGTGTTAGTGTTGAAAAACCACTTTTCGCACTTGTGTTAGTGTTGAAAAACCACTTTTCGCACTTGTGTTGGTGCAGGAAACCACTTTTGCACTTGTATTAGTGTGGAAAAAACACTTTTTGCACTTTTGATAGTGTTGAAAAACCACTTTTCGCACTTGTGTTGGTGCAGGAAACCACTATTGCACTTGTATTAGTGTGGAAAAACCACTTTTCGCACTTGTGTTAGTGTTGGAAAACCACTTTTCGCATTTGTGTTAGTGTTGAAAAACCACTTTTCGCACTTGTGTTGGTGCAGGAAACCACTTTTGCACTTGTATTAGTGTGGAAAAAACACTTTTGGCACTTGTGATAGTGTTGAAAAACCACTTTTCGCACTTGTGTTAGTGTTGAAAAACCACTTTTCGCACTTGTGTTAATGTTGAAAAACCACTTTTCGCACTTGAGTTAGTGTTGAAAAACCACTTTTCGCACTTGTGTTGGTGCAGTAAACCACTTTTGCACTTGTATGAGTGTGGAAAAAACACTTTTTGCACTTGTCATAGTGTTGAAAAACCACTATTCGCACTTGTGTTAGTGTTGAAAAACCACTTTTCGCACTTGTGTTGGTGCAGGAAACCACTTTTGCACTTGTATTAGTGTGGAAAAAACACTTTTCGCACTTGTGTTAGTGTTGAAAAACCACTTTTCGCACTTGTGTTAGTGTTGAAAAACCACTTTTCGCACTCGTGTTAGTGTTGAAAAACCACTTTTCGCACTTGTGTTGGTGCAGGAAACCACTTTTGCACTTGTATTAGTGTGGAAAAACCACTTTTCGCACTTGTGTTAGTGTTGAAAAACCACTTTTCGCACTTGTGTTAATGTTGAAAAACCACTTTTCGCACTTGAGTTAGTGTTGAAAAACCACTTTTCGCACTTGTGTTGGTGCAGGAAACCACTTTTGCACTTGTATGAGTGTGGAAAAAACACTTTTTGCACTTGTCATAGTGTTGAAAAACCACTATTCGCACTTGTGTTAGTGTTGAAAAACCACTTTTCGCACTTGTGTTGGTGCAGGAAACCACTTTTGCACTTGTATTAGTGTGGAAAAAACACTTTTCGCACTTGTGTTAGTGTTGAAAAACCACCTATCGCACTTGTGTTAGTGTTGAAAAACCACCTATCGCACTTGTGTTAGTGTTGAAAAACCACTTTTCGCACTTGTGTTGGTGCAGGAAACCACTTTTGCACTTGTATTAGTGTGGAAAAAACACTTTTCGCACTTGTGTTAGTGTTGAAAAACCACTTTTCGCACTTGTGTTAGTGTTGAAAAACCACTTTTCGCACTTGTGTTAGTGTTGAAAAACCACTTTTCGCACTTGTGTTGGTGCAGGAAACCACTTTTGCACTTGTATTAGTGTGGAAAAAACACTTTTTGCACTTTTGATAGTGTTGAAAAACCACTTTTCGCACTTGTGTTGGTGCAGGATACCACTATTGCACTTGTATTAGTGTGGAAAAACCACTTTTCGCACTTGTGTTAGTGTTGGAAAACCACTTTTCGCATTTGTGTTAGTGTTGAAAAACCACTTTTCGCACTTGTGTTGGTGCAGGAAACCACTTTTGCACTTGTATTAGTGTGGAAAAAACACTTTTGGCACTTGTGATAGTGTTGAAAAACCACTTTTCGCACTTGTGTTAGTGTTGAAAAACCACTTTTCGCACTTGAGTTAGTGTTGAAAAACCACTTTTCGCACTTGTGTTGGTGCAGGAAACCACTTTTGCACTTGTATGAGTGTGGAAAAAACACTTTTTGCACTTGTCATAGTGTTGAAAAACCACTTTTCGCACTTGTGTTAGTGTTGAAAAACCACCTTTCGCACTTGTGTTGGTGCAGGAAACCACTTTTGCACTTGTATTAGTGTGGAAAAAACACTTTTCGCACTTGTGTTAGTGTTGAAAAACCACTTTTCGCACTTGTGTTAGTGTTGAAAAACCACTTTTCGCACTTGTGTTAGTGTTGAAAAACCACTTTTCGCACTTGTGTTGGTGCAGGAAACCACTTTTGCACTTGTATTAGTGTGGAAAAACCACTTTTCGCACTTGTGTTAGTGTTGAAAAGCCACTTTTCGCACTTGTGTTAGTGTTGAAAAAACCACTTTTCGCACTTGTGTTGGTGCAGGAAACCACTTTTGCACTTGTATTAGTGTGGAAAAAACACTTTTCGCACTTGTGTTAGTGTTGAAAAACCACTTTTCGCACTTGTGTTAGTGTTGAAAAACCACTTTTCGCACTTGTGTTAGTGTTGAAAAACCACTTTTCGCACTTGTGTTGGTGCAGGAAACCACTTTTGCACTTGTATTAGTGTGGAAAAAACACTTTTTGCACTTTTGATAGTGTTGAAAAACCACTTTTCGCACTTGTGTTGGTGCAGGAAACCACTATTGCACTTGTATTAGTGTGGAAAAACCACTTTTCGCACTTGTGTTAGTGTTGGAAAACCACTTTTCGCATTTGTGTTAGTGTTGAAAAACCACTTTTCGCACTTGTGTTGGTGCAGGAAACCACTTTTGCACTTGCATTAGTGTGGAAAAAAACACTTTTGGCACTTGTGATAGTGTTGAAAAACCACTTTTCGCACTTGTGTTAGTGTTGAAAAACCACTTTTCGCACTTGTGTTAATGTTGAAAAACCACTTTTCGCACTTGAGTTAGTGTTGAAAAACCACTTTTCGCACTTGTGTTGGTGCAGGAAACCACTTTTGCACTTGTATGAGTGTGGAAAAAACACTTTTTGCACTTGTCATAGTGTTGAAAAACCACTATTCGCACTTGTGTTAGTGTTGAAAAACCACTTTTCGCACTTGTGTTGGTGCAGGAAACCACTTTTGCACTTGTATTAGTGTGGAAAAAAACACTTTTCGCACTTGTGTTAGTGTTGAAAAACCACTTTTCGCACTTGTGTTAGTGTTGAAAAACCACTTTTCGCACTCGTGTTAGTGTTGAAAAACCACTTTTCGCACTTGTGTTGGTGCAGGAAACCACTTTTGCACTTGTATTAGTGTGGAAAAACCACTTTTCGCACTTGTGTTAGTGTTGAAAAGCCACTTTTCGCACTTGTGTTAGTGTTGAAAAACCACTTTTCGCACTTGTGTTGGTGCAGGAAACCACTTTTGCACTTGTATTAGTGTGGAATAAAGACTTTTTGCACTTGTGATAGTGTTGAAAAACCACTTTTCGCACTTTTGTTAGTGTTGAAAAACCACTTTTCGCACTTGTGTTGGTGCAGGAAACCACTTTTGCACTTGTATTAGTGTGGAAAAATCACTTTTCGCACTTGTGTTAGTGTTGAAAAACCACTTTTCGCACTTGTGTTAGTGTTGAAAAACCACTTATCGCACTTGTGTTAGTGTTGAAAAACCACTTTTCGCACTTGTGTTGGTGCAGGAAACCACTTTTGCACTTGTATTAGTGTGGAAAAAACACTTTTTGCACTTGTGATAGTGTTGAAAAACCACTTTTCGCACTTGTGTTAGTGTTGAAAAACCACTTTTCGCACTTGTGTTAGTGTTGAAAAAACCCTTTTCGCACTTGTGTTAGTGTTGAAAAACCACTTATCGCACTTGTGTTAGTGTTGAAAAACCACTTTTCGCACTTGTGTTGGTGCAGGAAACCACTTTTGCACTTGTATTAGTGTGGAAAAAACACTTTTTGCACTTGTGATAGTGTTGAAAAACCACTTTTCGCACTTGTGTTAGTGTTGAAAAACCACTTTTCGCACTTGTGTTAGTGTTGAAAAACCACTTTTCGCACTTGTGTTGGTGCAGGAAACCACTTTTGCACTTGTATTAGTGTTGAAAAAACACTTTTCGCACTTGTGTTAGTGTTGAAAAACCACTTTTCGCACTTGTGTTAATGTTGAAAAACCACTTTTCGCACTCGTGTTAGTGTTGAAAAACCACTTTTCGCACTTGTGTTGGTGCAGTAAACCACTTTTGCACTTGTATTAGTGTGGAAAAACCACTTTTCGCACTTGTGTTAGTGTTGAAAAGCCACTTTTCGCACTTGTGTTAGTGTTGAAAAACCACATTTCGCACTTGTGTTGGTGCAGGAAACCACTTTTGCACTTGTATTAGTGTGGAATAAAGACTTTTTGCACTTGTGATAGTGTTGAAAAACCACTTTCCGCACTTTTGTTAGTGTTGAAAAACCACTTTTCGCACTTGTGTTGGTGCAGGAAACCACTTTTGCACTTGTATTAGTGTGGAAAAATCACTTTTCGCACTTGTGTTAGTGTTGAAAAACCACTTTTCGCACTTGTGTTAGTGTTGAAAAACCACCTATCGCACTTGTGTTAGTGTTGAAAAACCACCTTTCGCACTTGTGTTGGTGCAGGAAACCACTTTTGCACTTGTATTAGTGTGGAAAAAACACTTTTCGCACTTGTGTTAGTGTTGAAAAACCACTTTTCGCACTTGTGTTAGTGTTGAAAAACCACTTTTCGCACTTGTGTTAGTGTTGAAAAACCACTTTTCGCACTTGTGTTGGTGCAGGAAACCACTTTTGCACTTGTATTAGTGTGGAAAAACCACTTTTCGCACTTGTGTTAGTGTTGAAAAGCCACATTTCGCACTTGTGTTAGTGTTGAAAAACCACTTTTCGCACTTGTGTTGGTGCAGGAAACCACTTTTTCACTTGTATTAGTGTGGAATAAAGACTTTTTGCACTTGTGATAGTGTTGAAAAACCACTTTTCGCACTTGTGTTGGTGCAGGATACCACTATTGCACTTGTATTAGTGTGGAAAAACCACTTTTCGCACTTGTGTTAGTGTTGGAAAACCACTTTTCGCATTTGTGTTAGTGTTGAAAAACCACTTTTCGCACTTGTGTTGGTGCAGGAAACCACTTTTGCACTTGTATTAGTGTGGAAAAAACACTTTTGGCACTTGTGATAATGTTGAAAAACCACTTTTCGCACTTGTGTTAGTGTTGAAAAACCACTTTTCGCACTTGAGTTAGTGTTGAAAAACCACTTTTCGCACTTGTGTTGGTGCAGGAAACCACTTTTGCACTTGTATGAGTATGGAAAAAACACTTTTTGCACTTGTCATAGTGTTGAAAAACCACTTTTCGCACTTGTGTTAGTGTTGAAAAACCACCTTTCGCACTTGTGTTGGTGCAGGAAACCACTTTTGCACTTGTATTAGTGTGGAAAAAACACTTTTCGCACTTGTGTTAGTGTTGAAAAACCACTTTTCGCACTTGTGTTAGTGTTGAAAAACCACTTTTCGCACTTGTGTTAGTGTTGAAAAACCACTTTTCGCACTTGTGTTGGTGCAGGAAACCACTTTTGCACTTGTATTAGTGTGGAAAAACCACTTTTCGCACTTGTGTTAGTGTTGAAAAGCCACTTTTCGCACTTGTGTTAGTGTTGAAAAAACCACTTTTCGCACTTGTGTTGGTGCAGGAAACCACTTTTGCACTTGTATTAGTGTGGAAAAAACACTTTTCGCACTTGTGTTAGTGTTGAAAAACCACTTTTCGCACTTGTGTTAGTGTTGAAAAACCACTTTTCGCACTTGTGTTAGTGTTGAAAAACCACTTTTCGCACTTGTGTTGGTGCAGGAAACCACTTTTGCACTTGTATTAGTGTGGAAAAAACACTTTTTGCACTTTTGATAGTGTTGAAAAACCACTTTTCGCACTTGTGTTGGTGCAGGAAACCACTATTGCACTTGTATTAGTGTGGAAAAACCACTTTTCGCACTTGTGTTAGTGTTGGAAAACCACTTTTCGCATTTGTGTTAGTGTTGAAAAACCACTTTTCGCACTTGTGTTGGTGCAGGAAACCACTTTTGCACTTGTATTAGTGTGGAAAAAACACTTTTGGCACTTGTGATAGTGTTGAAAAACCACTTTTCGCACTTGTGTTAGTGTTGAAAAACCACTTTTCGCACTTGTGTTAATGTTGAAAAACCACTTTTCGCACTTGAGTTAGTGTTGAAAAACCACTTTTCGCACTTGTGTTGGTGCAGGAAACCACTTTTGCACTTGTATGAGTGTGGAAAAAACACTTTTTGCACTTGTCATAGTTTTGAAAAACCACTATTCGCACTTGTGTTAGTGTTGAAAAACCACTTTTCGCACTTGTGTTGGTGCAGGAAACCACTTTTGCACTTGTATTAGTGTGGAAAAAACACTTTTCGCACTTGTGTTAGTGTTGAAAAACCACTTTTCGCACTTGTGTTAGTGTTGAAAAACCACTTTTCGCACTCGTGTTAGTGTTGAAAAACCACTTTTCGCACTTGTGTTGGTGCAGGAAACCACTTTTGCACTTGTATTAGTGTGGAAAAACCACTTTTCGCACTTGTGTTAGTGTTGAAAAGCCACTTTTCGCACTTGTGTTAGTGTTGAAAAACCACTTTTCGCACTTGTGTTGGTGCAGGAAACCACTTTTGCACTTGTATTAGTGTGGAAAAAACACTTTTTGCACTTGTGTTAGTGTTGAAAAACCACTTTTCGCACTTGTGTTAGTGTTGAAAAACCAGTTATCGCACTTGTGTTAGTGTTGAAAAACCACTTTTCGCACTTGTGTTGGTGCAGGAAACCACTTTTGCACTTGTATTAGTGTGGAAAAAACACTTTTTGCACTTGTGATAGTGTTGAAAAACCACTTTTCGCACTTGTGTTAGTGTTGAAAAACCACTTTTCGCACTTGTGTTAGTGTTGAAAAACCACTTTTCGCACTTGTGTTGGTGCAGGAAACCACTTTTGCACTTGTATTAGTGTGGAAAAAACACTTTTCGCACTTGTGTTAGTGTTGAAAAACCACTTTTCGCACTTGTGTTAGTGTTGAAAAACCACTTTTCGCACTTGTGTTAGTGTTGAAAAACCACTTTTCGCACTTGTGTTGGTGCAGGAAACCACTTTTGCACTTGTATTAGTGTGGAAAAAACACTTTTTGCACTTTTGATAGTGTTGAAAAACCACTTTTCGCACTTGTGTTGGTGCAGGATACCACTATTGCACTTGTATTAGTGTGGAAAAGCCACTTTTCGCACTTGTGTTAGTGTTGGAAAACCACTTTTCGCATTTGTGTTAGTGTTGAAAAACCACTTTTCGCACTTGTGTTGGTGCAGGAAACCACTTTTGCACTTGTATTAGTGTGGAAAAAACACTTTTGGCACTTGTGATAGTGTTGAAAAACCACTTTTCGCACTTGTGTTAGTGTTGAAAAACCACTTTTCGCACTTGAGTTAGTGTTGAAAAACCACTTTTCGCACTTGTGTTGGTGCAGGAAACCACTTTTGCACTTGTATGAGTGTGGAAAAAACACTTTTTGCACTTGTCATAGTGTTGAAAAACCACTTTTCGCACTTGTGTTGGTGTTGAAAAACCACTTTTCGCACTTGTGTTGGTGCAGGAAACCACTTTTGCACTTGTATTAGTGTGGAAAAATCACTTTTCGCACTTGTGTTAGTGTTGAAAAACCACTTTTCGCACTTGTGTTAGTGTTGAAAAACCACTTATCGCACTTGTGTTAGTGTTGAAAAACCACTTTTCGCACTTGTGTTGGTGCAGGAAACCACTTTTGCACTTGTATTAGTGTGGAAAAAACACTTTTTGCACTTGTGATAGTGTTGAAAAACCACTTTTCGCACTTGTGTTAGTGTTGAAAAACCACTTTTCGCACTTGTGTTAGTGTTGAAAAACCACTTTTCGCACTTGTGTTGGTGCAGGAAACCACTTTTGCACTTGTATTAGTGTGGAAAAAACACTTTTCGCACTTGTGTTAGTGTTGAAAAACCACTTTTCGCACTTGTGTTAGTGTTGAAAAACCACTTTTCGCACTTGTGTTAGTGTTGAAAAACCACTTTTCGCACTTGTGTTGGTGCAGGAAACCACTTTTGCACTTGTATTAGTGTGGAAAAAACACTTTTTGCACTTTTGATAGTGTTGAAAAACCACTTTTCGCACTTGTGTTGGTGCAGGATACCACTATTGCACTTGTATTAGTGTGGAAAAACCACTTTTCGCACTTGTGTTAGTGTTGGAAAACCACTTTTCGCATTTGTGTTAGTGTTGAAAAACCACTTTTCGCACTTGTGTTGGTGCAGGAAACCACTTTTGCACTTGTATTAGTGTGGAAAAAACACTTTTGGCACTTGTGATAGTGTTGAAAAACCACTTTTCGCACTTGTGTTAGTGTTGAAAAACCACTTTTCGCACTTGAGTTAGTGTTGAAAAACCACTTTTTGCACTTGTGTTGGTGCAGGAAACCACTTTTGCACTTGTATGAGTGTGGAAAAAACACTTTTTGCACTTGTCATAGTGTTGAAAAACCACTTTTCGCACTTGTGTTAGTGTTGAAAAACCACCTTTCGCACTTGTGTTGGTGCAGGAAACCACTTTTGCACTTGTATTAGTGTGGAAAAAACACTTTTCGCACTTGTGTTAGTGTTGAAAAACCACTTTTCGCACTTGTGTTAGTGTTGAAAAACCACTTTTCGCACTTGTGTTAGTGTTGAAAAACCACTTTTCGCACTTGTGTTGGTGCAGGAAACCACTTTTGCACTTGTATTAGTGTGGAAAAACCACTTTTCGCACTTGTGTTAGTGTTGAAAAGCCACATTTCGCACTTGTGTTAGTGTTGAAAAACCACTTTTCGCACTTGTGTTGGTGCAGGAAACCACTTTTTCACTTGTATTAGTGTGGAATAAAGACTTTTTGCACTTGTGATAGTGTTGAAAAACCACTTTTCGCACTTGTGTTGGTGCAGGATACCACTATTGCACTTGTATTAGTGTGGAAAAACCACTTTTCGCACTTGTGTTAGTGTTGGAAAACCACTTTTCGCATTTGTGTTAGTGTTGAAAAACCACTTTTCGCACTTGTGTTGGTGCAGGAAACCACTTTTGCACTTGTATTAGTGTGGAAAAAACACTTTTGGCACTTGTGATAATGTTGAAAAACCACTTTTCGCACTTGTGTTAGTGTTGAAAAACCACTTTTCGCACTTGAGTTAGTGTTGAAAAACCACTTTTCGCACTTGTGTTGGTGCAGGAAACCACTTTTGCACTTGTATGAGTATGGAAAAAACACTTTTTGCACTTGTCATAGTGTTGAAAAACCACTTTTCGCACTTGTGTTAGTGTTGAAAAACCACCTTTCGCACTTGTGTTGGTGCAGGAAACCACTTTTGCACTTGTATTAGTGTGGAAAAAACACTTTTCGCACTTGTGTTAGTGTTGAAAAACCACTTTTCGCACTTGTGTTAGTGTTGAAAAACCACTTTTCGCACTTGTGTTAGTGTTGAAAAACCACTTTTCGCACTTGTGTTGGTGCAGGAAACCACTTTTGCACTTGTATTAGTGTGGAAAAACCACTTTTCGCACTTGTGTTAGTGTTGAAAAGCCACTTTTCGCACTTGTGTTAGTGTTGAAAAAACCACTTTTCGCACTTGTGTTGGTGCAGGAAACCACTTTTGCACTTGTATTAGTGTGGAAAAAACACTTTTCGCACTTGTGTTAGTGTTGAAAAACCACTTTTCGCACTTGTGTTAGTGTTGAAAAACCACTTTTCGCACTTGTGTTAGTGTTGAAAAACCACTTTTCGCACTTGTGTTGGTGCAGGAAACCACTTTTGCACTTGTATTAGTGTGGAAAAAACACTTTTTGCACTTTTGATAGTGTTGAAAAACCACTTTTCGCACTTGTGTTGGTGCAGGAAACCACTATTGCACTTGTATTAGTGTGGAAAAACCACTTTTCGCACTTGTGTTAGTGTTGGAAAACCACTTTTCGCATTTGTGTTAGTGTTGAAAAACCACTTTTCGCACTTGTGTTGGTGCAGGAAACCACTTTTGCACTTGTATTAGTGTGGAAAAAACACTTTTGGCACTTGTGATAGTGTTGAAAAACCACTTTTCGCACTTGTGTTAGTGTTGAAAAACCACTTTTCGCACTTGTGTTAATGTTGAAAAACCACTTTTCGCACTTGAGTTAGTGTTGAAAAACCACTTTTCGCACTTGTGTTGGTGCAGGAAACCACTTTTGCACTTGTATGAGTGTGGAAAAAACACTTTTTGCACTTGTCATAGTTTTGAAAAACCACTATTCGCACTTGTGTTAGTGTTGAAAAACCACTTTTCGCACTTGTGTTGGTGCAGGAAACCACTTTTGCACTTGTATTAGTGTGGAAAAAACACTTTTCGCACTTGTGTTAGTGTTGAAAAACCACTTTTCGCACTTGTGTTAGTGTTGAAAAACCACTTTTCGCACTCGTGTTAGTGTTGAAAAACCACTTTTCGCACTTGTGTTGGTGCAGGAAACCACTTTTGCACTTGTATTAGTGTGGAAAAACCACTTTTCGCACTTGTGTTAGTGTTGAAAAGCCACTTTTCGCACTTGTGTTAGTGTTGAAAAACCACTTTTCGCACTTGTGTTGGTGCAGGAAACCACTTTTGCACTTGTATTAGTGTGGAAAAAACACTTTTTGCACTTGTGTTAGTGTTGAAAAACCACTTTTCGCACTTGTGTTAGTGTTGAAAAACCAGTTATCGCACTTGTGTTAGTGTTGAAAAACCACTTTTCGCACTTGTGTTGGTGCAGGAAACCACTTTTGCACTTGTATTAGTGTGGAAAAAACACTTTTTGCACTTGTGATAGTGTTGAAAAACCACTTTTCGCACTTGTGTTAGTGTTGAAAAACCACTTTTCGCACTTGTGTTAGTGTTGAAAAACCACTTTTCGCACTTGTGTTGGTGCAGGAAACCACTTTTGCACTTGTATTAGTGTGGAAAAAACACTTTTCGCACTTGTGTTAGTGTTGAAAAACCACTTTTCGCACTTGTGTTAGTGTTGAAAAACCACTTTTCGCACTTGTGTTAGTGTTGAAAAACCACTTTTCGCACTTGTGTTGGTGCAGGAAACCACTTTTGCACTTGTATTAGTGTGGAAAAAACACTTTTTGCACTTTTGATAGTGTTGAAAAACCACTTTTCGCACTTGTGTTGGTGCAGGATACCACTATTGCACTTGTATTAGTGTGGAAAAGCCACTTTTCGCACTTGTGTTAGTGTTGGAAAACCACTTTTCGCATTTGTGTTAGTGTTGAAAAACCACTTTTCGCACTTGTGTTGGTGCAGGAAACCACTTTTGCACTTGTATTAGTGTGGAAAAAACACTTTTGGCACTTGTGATAGTGTTGAAAAACCACTTTTCGCACTTGTGTTAGTGTTGAAAAACCACTTTTCGCACTTGAGTTAGTGTTGAAAAACCACTTTTCGCACTTGTGTTGGTGCAGGAAACCACTTTTGCACTTGTATGAGTGTGGAAAAAACACTTTTTGCACTTGTCATAGTGTTGAAAAACCACTTTTCGCACTTGTGTTAGTGTTGAAAAACCACCTTTCGCACTTGTGTTGGTGCAGGAAACCACTTTTGCACTTGTATTAGTGTGGAAAAAACACTTTTCGCACTTGTGTTAATGTTGAAAAACCACTTTTCGCACTTGTGTTAGTGTTGAAAAACCACTTTTCGCACTTGTGTTAGTGTTGAAAAACCACTTTTCGCACTTGTGTTGGTGCAGGAAACCACTTTTGCACTTGTATTAGTGTGGAAAAACCACTTTTTGCACTTGTGTTAGTGTTGAAAAGCCACTTTTCGCACTTGTGTTAGTGTTGAAAAACCACTTTTCGCACTTGTGTTGGTGCAGGAAACCACTTTTGCACTTGTATTAGTGTGGAAAAAACACTTTTGGCACTTGTGATAGTGTTGAAAAACCACTTTTCGCACTTGTGTTAGTGTTGAAAAACCACTTTTCGCACTCGTGTTAGTGTTGAAAAACCACTTTTCGCACTTGTGTTGGTGCAGGAAACCACTTTTGCACTTGTATTAGTGTGGAAAAACCACTTTTCGCACTTGTGTTAGTGTTGAAAAGCCACTTTTCGCACTTGTGTTAGTGTTGAAAAACCACTTTTCGCACTTGTGTTGGTGCAGGAAACCACTTTTGCACTTGTATTAGTGTGGAATAAAGACTTTTTGCACTTGTGATAGTGTTGAAAAACCACTTTTCGCACTTTTGTTAGTGTTGAAAAACCACTTTTCGCACTTGTGTTGGTGCAGGAAACCACTTTTGCACTTGTATTAGTGTGGAAAAATCACTTTTCGCACTTGTGTTAGTGTTGAAAAACAACTTTTCGCACTTGTGTTAGTGTTGAAAAACCACTTATCGCACTTGTGTTAGTGTTGAAAAACCACTTTTCGCACTTGTGTTGGTGCAGGAAACCACTTTTGCACTTGTATTAGTGTGGAAAAAACACTTTTTGCACTTGTGATAGTGTTGAAAAACCACTTTTCGCACTTGTGTTAGTGTTGAAAAACCACTTTTCGCACTTGTGTTAGTGTTGAAAAACCACTTTTCGCACTTGTGTTGGTGCAGGATACCACTATTGCACTTGTATTAGTGTGGAAAAACCACTTTTCACACTTGTGTTAGTGTTGGAAAACCACTTTTCGCATTTGTGTTAGTGTTGAAAAACCACTTTTCGCACTTGTGTTGGTGCAGGAAACCACTTTTGCACTTGTATTAGTGTGGAAAAAACACTTTTGGCACTTGTGATAGTGTTGAAAAACCACTTTTCGCACTTGTGTTAGTGTTGAAAAACCACTTTTCGCACTTGAGTTAGTGTTGAAAAACCACTTTTCGCACTTGTGTTGGTGCAGGAAACCACTTTTGCACTTGTATGAGTGTGGAAAAAACACTTTTTGCACTTGTCATAGTGTTGAAAAACCACTTTTCGCACTTGTGTTAGTGTTGAAAAACCACCTTTCGCACTTGTGTTGGTGCAGGAAACCACTTTTGCACTTGTATTAGTGTGGAAAAAACACTTTTCGCACTTGTGTTAGTGTTGAAAAACCACTTTTCGCACTTGTGTTAGTGTTGAAAAACCACTTTTCGCATTTGTGTTAGTGTTGAAAAACCACTTTTCGCACTTGTGTTGGTGCAGGAAACCACTTTTGCACTTGTATTAGTGTGGAAAAACCACTTTTCGCACTTGTGTTAGTGTTGAAAAGCCACTTTTCACACTTGTGTTAGTGTTGAAAAACCACTTTTCGCACTTGTGTTGGTGCAGGAAACCACTTTTTCACTTGTATTAGTGTGGAATAAAGACTTTTTGCACTTGTGATAGTGTTGAAAAACCACTTTTCGCACTTTTGTTAGTGTTGAAAAACCACTTTTCGCACTTGTGTTGGTGCAGGAAACCACTTTTGCACTTGTGATAGTGTTGAAAAACCACTTTTCGCACTTGTGTTGGTGTTGAAAAACCACTTTTCGCACTTGTGTTGGTGCAGGAAACCACTTTTGCACTTGTATTAGTGTGGAAAAATCACTTTTCGCACTTGTGTTAGTGTTGAAAAACCACTTTTCGCACTTGTGTTAGTGTTGAAAAACCACTTATCGCACTTGTGTTAGTGTTGAAAAACCACTTTTCGCACTTGTGTTGGTGCAGGAAACCACTTTTGCACTTGTATTAGTGTGGAAAAAACACTTTTTGCACTTGTGATAGTGTTGAAAAACCACTTTTCGCACTTGTGTTAGTGTTGAAAAACCACTTTTCGCACTTGTGTTAGTGTTGAAAAACCACTTTTCGCACTTGTGTTGGTGCAGGAAACCACTTTTGCACTTGTATTAGTGTGGAAAAAACACTTTTCGCACTTGTGTTAGTGTTGAAAAACCACTTTTCGCACTTGTGTTAGTGTTGAAAAACCACTTTTCGCACTTGTGTTAGTGTTGAAAAACCACTTTTCGCACTTGTGTTGGTGCAGGAAACCACTTTTGCACTTGTATTAGTGTGGAAAAAACACTTTTTGCACTTTTGATAGTGTTGAAAAACCACTTTTCGCACTTGTGTTGGTGCAGGATACCACTATTGCACTTGTATTAGTGTGGAAAAACCACTTTTCGCACTTGTGTTAGTGTTGGAAAACCACTTTTCGCATTTGTGTTAGTGTTGAAAAACCACTTTTCGCACTTGTGTTGGTGCAGGAAACCACTTTTGCACTTGTATTAGTGTGGAAAAAACACTTTTGGCACTTGTGATAGTGTTGAAAAACCACTTTTCGCACTTGTGTTAGTGTTGAAAAACCACTTTTCGCACTTGAGTTAGTGTTGAAAAACCACTTTTTGCACTTGTGTTGGTGCAGGAAACCACTTTTGCACTTGTATGAGTGTGGAAAAAACACTTTTTGCACTTGTCATAGTGTTGAAAAACCACTTTTCGCACTTGTGTTAGTGTTGAAAAACCACCTTTCGCACTTGTGTTGGTGCAGGAAACCACTTTTGCACTTGTATTAGTGTGGAAAAAACACTTTTCGCACTTGTGTTAGTGTTGAAAAACCACTTTTCGCACTTGTGTTAGTGTTGAAAAACCACTTTTCGCACTTGTGTTAGTGTTGAAAAACCACTTTTCGCACTTGTGTTGGTGCAGGAAACCACTTTTGCACTTGTATTAGTGTGGAAAAACCACTTTTCGCACTTGTGTTAGTGTTGAAAAGCCACATTTCGCACTTGTGTTAGTGTTGAAAAACCACTTTTCGCACTTGTGTTGGTGCAGGAAACCACTTTTTCACTTGTATTAGTGTGGAATAAAGACTTTTTGCACTTGTGATAGTGTTGAAAAACCACTTTTCGCACTTTTGTTAGTGTTGAAAAACCACTTTTCGCACTTGTGTTGGTGCAGGAAACCACTTTTGCACTTGTGATAGTGTTGAAAAACCACTTTTCGCACTTGTGTTAGTGTTGAAAAACCACTTTTCACACTTGTGTTAGTGTTGAAAAACCACTTTTCGCACTTGTGTTGGTGCAGGAAACCACTTTTGCACTTGTATTAGTGTGGAAAAACCACTTTTCACACTTGTGTTAGTGTTGAAAAACCACTTTTCGCACTTGTGTTAGTGTTGAAAAACCACTTTTCGCACTTGTGTTAGTGTTGAAAAACCACTTTTCGCACTTGTGTTGGTGCAGGAAACCACTTTTGCACTTGTATTAGTGTGGAAAAAACACTTTTTGCACTTTTGATAGTGTTGAAAAACCACTTTTCGCACTTGTGTTGGTGCAGGAAACCACTATTGCACTTGTATTAGTGTGGAAAAACCACTTTTCGCACTTGTGTTAGTGTTGGAAAACCACTTTTCGCATTTGTGTTAGTGTTGAAAAACCACATTTCGCACTTGTGTTGGTGCAGGAAACCACTTTTGCACTTGTATTAGTGTGGAAAAAACACTTTTGCCACTTGTGATAGTGTTGAAAAACCACTTTTCGCACTTGTGTTAGTGTTGAAAAACCACTTTTCGCACTTGAGTTAGTGTTGAAAAACCACTTTTCGCACTTGTGTTGGTGCAGGAAACCACTTTTGCACTTGTATGAGTGTGGAAAAAACACTTTTTGCACTTGTCATAGTGTTGAAAAACCACTTTTCGCACTTGTGTTAGTGTTGAAAAACCACCTTTTGCACTTGTGTTGGTGCAGGAAACCACTTTTGCACTTGTATTAGTGTGGAAACAACACTTTTCGCACTTGTGTTAGTGTTGAAAAACCACTTTTCGCACTTGTGTTAGTGTTGAAAAACCACTTTTCGCACTTGTGTTAGTGTTGAAAAACCACTTTTCGCACTTGTGTTGGTGCAGGAAACCACTTTTGCACTTGTATTAGTGTGGAAAAACCACTTTTCACACTTGTGTTAGTGTTGAAAAGCCACTTTTCGCACTTGTGTTAGTGTTGAAAAACCACTTTTCGCACTTGTGTTGGTGCAGGAAACCACTTTTTCACTTGTATTAGTGTGGAATAAAGACTTTTTGCACTTGTGATAGTGTTGAAAAACCACTTTTCGCACTTTTGTTAGTGTTGAAAAACCACGTTTCGCACTTGTGTTGGTGCAGGAAACCACTTTTGTACTTGTATTAGTGTGGAAAAATCACTTTTCGCACTTGTGTTAGTGTTGAAAAACCACTTTTCGCACTTGTGTTAGTGTTGAAAAACCACTTTTCGCACTTGTGTTAGTGTTGAAAAACCACTTTACGCACTTGTGTTGGTGCAGGAAACCACTTTTGCACTTGTATTAGTGTGGAAAAAACACTTTTCGCTCTTGTGTTAGTGTTGAAAAACCACTTTTCGCACTTGTGTTAGTGTTGAAAAACCACTTTTTGCACTTGTGTTGGTGCAGGAATCCACTTTTGCACTTGTATTAGTGTGGAAAAAACACTTTTTGCACTTGTGATAGTGTTGAAAATCCACTTTTCGCACTTGTGTTAGTGTTGAAAAACCACTTTTCGCACTTGAGTTAGTGTTGAAAAACCACTTTTCGCACTTGTGTTGGTGCAGGAAACCACTTTTGCACTTGTATGAGTGTGGAAAAAACACTTTTTGCACTTGTCATAGTGTTAAAAAACCACTTTTCGCACTTGTGTTAGTGTTGAAAAACCACTTTTCGCACTTGTGTTGGTGTTGAAAAACCACTTTTCGCACTTGTGTTAGTGTTAAAAAACCACTTTTCGCACTTGTGTTGGTGCAGGAAACCACTTTTGCACTTGTATTAGTGTGGAAAAACCACTTTTCGCACTTGTGTTAGTGTTGAAAAGCCACTTTTCGCACTTGTGTTAGTGTTGTAAAACCACTTTTGCACTTGTATTAGTGTGGAAAAACCACTTTTCGCACTTGTGTTAGTGTTGAAAAGCCACTTTTCGCACTTGTGTTAGTGTTGAAAAACCACTTTTCGCACTTGTGTTGGTGCAGGAAACCACTTTTGCACTTGTATTAGTGTGGAATAAAGACTTTTTGCACTTGTGATAGTGTTGAAAAACCACTTTCGCACTTTTGTTAGTGTTGAAAAACCACTTTTCGCACTTGTGTTAGTGTTGAAAAACCACTTATCGCACTTGTGTTAGTGTTGAAAAACCACTTTTCGCACTTGTGTTGGTGCAGGAAACCACTTTTGCACTTGTAGTAGTGTGGAAAAACCACTTATCGCACTTGTGTTAGTGTTGAAAAACCACTTTTCGCACTTGTGTTGGTGCAGGAAACCACTATTGCACTTGTATTAGTGTGGAAAAACCACTTTTCGCACTTGTGTTAGTGTTGGAAAACCACTTTTCGCATTTGTGTTAGTGTTGAAAAACCACATTTCGCACTTGTGTTGGTGCAGGAAACCACTTTTGCACTTGTATTAGTGTGGAAAAAACACTTTTTCCACTTGTGATAGTGTTGAAAAACCACTTTTCGCACTTGTGTTAGTGTTGAAAAACCACTTTTCGCACTTGAGTTAGTGTTGAAAAACCACTTTTCGCACTTGTGTTGGTGCAGGAAACCACTTTTGCACTTGTATGAGTGTGGAAAAAACACTTTTTGCACTTGTCATAGTGTTGAAAAACCACTTTTCGCACTTGTGTTAGTGTTGAAAAACCACCTTTTGCACTTGTGTTGGTGCAGGAAACCACTTTTGCACTTGTATTAGTGTGGAAACAACACTTTTCGCACTTGTGTTAGTGTTGGAAAACCACTTTTCGCATTTGTGTTAGTGTTGAAAAACCACTTTTCGCACTTGTGTTGGTGCAGGAAACCACTTTTGCACTTGTATTAGTGTGGAAAAAACACTTTTGGCACTTGTGATAGTGTTGAAAAACCACTTTTCGCACTTGTGTTAGTGTTGAAAAACCACTTTTCGCACTTGTGTTAATGTTGAAAAACCACTTTTCGCACTTGAGTTAGTGTTGAAAAACCACTTTTCGCACTTGTGTTGGTGCAGGAAACCACTTTTGCACTTGTATGAGTGTGGAAAAAACACTTTTTGCACTTGTCATAGTTTTGAAAAACCACTATTCGCACTTGTGTTAGTGTTGAAAAACCACTTTTCGCACTTGTGTTGGTGCAGGAAACCACTTTTGCACTTGTATTAGTGTGGAAAAAACACTTTTCGCACTTGTGTTAGTGTTGAAAAACCACTTTTCGCACTTGTGTTAGTGTTGAAAAACCACTTTTCGCACTCGTGTTAGTGTTGAAAAACCACTTTTCGCACTTGTGTTGGTGCAGGAAACCACTTTTGCACTTGTATTAGTGTGGAAAAACCACTTTTCGCACTTGTGTTAGTGTTGAAAAGCCACTTTTCGCACTTGTGTTAGTGTTGAAAAACCACTTTTCGCACTTGTGTTGGTGCAGGAAACCACTTTTGCACTTGTATTAGTGTGGAAAAAACACTTTTTGCACTTGTGTTAGTGTTGAAAAACCACTTTTCGCACTTGTGTTAGTGTTGAAAAACCAGTTATCGCACTTGTGTTAGTGTTGAAAAACCACTTTTCGCACTTGTGTTGGTGCAGGAAACCACTTTTGCACTTGTATTAGTGTGGAAAAAACACTTTTTGCACTTGTGATAGTGTTGAAAAACCACTTTTCGCACTTGTGTTAGTGTTGAAAAACCACTTTTCGCACTTGTGTTAGTGTTGAAAAACCACTTTTCGCACTTGTGTTGGTGCAGGAAACCACTTTTGCACTTGTATTAGTGTGGAAAAAACACTTTTCGCACTTGTGTTAGTGTTGAAAAACCACTTTTCGCACTTGTGTTAGTGTTGAAAAACCACTTTTCGCACTTGTGTTAGTGTTGAAAAACCACTTTTCGCACTTGTGTTGGTGCAGGAAACCACTTTTGCACTTGTATTAGTGTGGAAAAAACACTTTTTGCACTTTTGATAGTGTTGAAAAACCACTTTTCGCACTTGTGTTGGTGCAGGATACCACTATTGCACTTGTATTAGTGTGGAAAAGCCACTTTTCGCACTTGTGTTAGTGTTGGAAAACCACTTTTCGCATTTGTGTTAGTGTTGAAAAACCACTTTTCGCACTTGTGTTGGTGCAGGAAACCACTTTTGCACTTGTATTAGTGTGGAAAAAACACTTTTGGCACTTGTGATAGTGTTGAAAAACCACTTTTCGCACTTGTGTTAGTGTTGAAAAACCACTTTTCGCACTTGAGTTAGTGTTGAAAAACCACTTTTCGCACTTGTGTTGGTGCAGGAAACCACTTTTGCACTTGTATGAGTGTGGAAAAAACACTTTTTGCACTTGTCATAGTGTTGAAAAACCACTTTTCGCACTTGTGTTAGTGTTGAAAAACCACCTTTCGCACTTGTGTTGGTGCAGGAAACCACTTTTGCACTTGTATTAGTGTGGAAAAAACACTTTTCGCACTTGTGTTAATGTTGAAAAACCACTTTTCGCACTTGTGTTAGTGTTGAAAAACCACTTTTCGCACTTGTGTTAGTGTTGAAAAACCACTTTTCGCACTTGTGTTGGTGCAGGAAACCACTTTTGCACTTGTATTAGTGTGGAAAAACCACTTTTTGCACTTGTGTTAGTGTTGAAAAGCCACTTTTCGCACTTGTGTTAGTGTTGAAAAACCACTTTTCGCACTTGTGTTGGTGCAGGAAACCACTTTTGCACTTGTATTAGTGTGGAAAAAACACTTTTGGCACTTGTGATAGTGTTGAAAAACCACTTTTCGCACTTGTGTTAGTGTTGAAAAACCACTTTTCGCACTCGTGTTAGTGTTGAAAAACCACTTTTCGCACTTGTGTTGGTGCAGGAAACCACTTTTGCACTTGTATTAGTGTGGAAAAACCACTTTTCGCACTTGTGTTAGTGTTGAAAAGCCACTTTTCGCACTTGTGTTAGTGTTGAAAAACCACTTTTCGCACTTGTGTTGGTGCAGGAAACCACTTTTGCACTTGTATTAGTGTGGAATAAAGACTTTTTGCACTTGTGATAGTGTTGAAAAACCACTTTTCGCACTTTTGTTAGTGTTGAAAAACCACTTTTCGCACTTGTGTTGGTGCAGGAAACCACTTTTGCACTTGTATTAGTGTGGAAAAATCACTTTTCGCACTTGTGTTAGTGTTGAAAAACAACTTTTCGCACTTGTGTTAGTGTTGAAAAACCACTTATCGCACTTGTGTTAGTGTTGAAAAACCACTTTTCGCACTTGTGTTGGTGCAGGAAACCACTTTTGCACTTGTATTAGTGTGGAAAAAACACTTTTTGCACTTGTGATAGTGTTGAAAAACCACTTTTCGCACTTGTGTTAGTGTTGAAAAACCACTTTTCGCACTTGTGTTAGTGTTGAAAAACCACTTTTCGCACTTGTGTTGGTGCAGGATACCACTATTGCACTTGTATTAGTGTGGAAAAACCACTTTTCACACTTGTGTTAGTGTTGGAAAACCACTTTTCGCATTTGTGTTAGTGTTGAAAAACCACTTTTCGCACTTGTGTTGGTGCAGGAAACCACTTTTGCACTTGTATTAGTGTGGAAAAAACACTTTTGGCACTTGTGATAGTGTTGAAAAACCACTTTTCGCACTTGTGTTAGTGTTGAAAAACCACTTTTCGCACTTGAGTTAGTGTTGAAAAACCACTTTTCGCACTTGTGTTGGTGCAGGAAACCACTTTTGCACTTGTATGAGTGTGGAAAAAACACTTTTTGCACTTGTCATAGTGTTGAAAAACCACTTTTCGCACTTGTGTTAGTGTTGAAAAACCACCTTTCGCACTTGTGTTGGTGCAGGAAACCACTTTTGCACTTGTATTAGTGTGGAAAAAACACTTTTCGCACTTGTGTTAGTGTTGAAAAACCACTTTTCGCACTTGTGTTAGTGTTGAAAAACCACTTTTCGCATTTGTGTTAGTGTTGAAAAACCACTTTTCGCACTTGTGTTGGTGCAGGAAACCACTTTTGCACTTGTATTAGTGTGGAAAAAACACTTTTGGCACTTGTGATAGTGTTGAAAAACCACTTTTCGCACTTGTGTTAGTGTTGAAAAACCACTTTTCGCACTTGTGTTAATGTTGAAAAACCACTTTTCGCACTTGAGTTAGTGTTGAAAAACCACTTTTCGCACTTGTGTTGGTGCAGGAAACCACTTTTGCACTTGTATGAGTGTGGAAAAAACACTTTTTGCACTTGTCATAGTTTTGAAAAACCACTATTCGCACTTGTGTTAGTGTTGAAAAACCACTTTTCGCACTTGTGTTGGTGCAGGAAACCACTTTTGCACTTGTATTAGTGTGGAAAAAACACTTTTCGCACTTGTGTTAGTGTTGAAAAACCACTTTTCGCACTTGTGTTAGTGTTGAAAAACCACTTTTCGCACTCGTGTTAGTGTTGAAAAACCACTTTTCGCACTTGTGTTGGTGCAGGAAACCACTTTTGCACTTGTATTAGTGTGGAAAAACCACTTTTCGCACTTGTGTTAGTGTTGAAAAGCCACTTTTCGCACTTGTGTTAGTGTTGAAAAACCACTTTTCGCACTTGTGTTGGTGCAGGAAACCACTTTTGCACTTGTATTAGTGTGGAAAAAACACTTTTTGCACTTGTGTTAGTGTTGAAAAACCACTTTTCGCACTTGTGTTAGTGTTGAAAAACCAGTTATCGCACTTGTGTTAGTGTTGAAAAACCACTTTTCGCACTTGTGTTGGTGCAGGAAACCACTTTTGCACTTGTATTAGTGTGGAAAAAACACTTTTTGCACTTGTGATAGTGTTGAAAAACCACTTTTCGCACTTGTGTTAGTGTTGAAAAACCACTTTTCGCACTTGTGTTAGTGTTGAAAAACCACTTTTCGCACTTGTGTTGGTGCAGGAAACCACTTTTGCACTTGTATTAGTGTGGAAAAAACACTTTTCGCACTTGTGTTAGTGTTGAAAAACCACTTTTCGCACTTGTGTTAGTGTTGAAAAACCACTTTTCGCACTTGTGTTAGTGTTGAAAAACCACTTTTCGCACTTGTGTTGGTGCAGGAAACCACTTTTGCACTTGTATTAGTGTGGAAAAAACACTTTTTGCACTTTTGATAGTGTTGAAAAACCACTTTTCGCACTTGTGTTGGTGCAGGATACCACTATTGCACTTGTATTAGTGTGGAAAAGCCACTTTTCGCACTTGTGTTAGTGTTGGAAAACCACTTTTCGCATTTGTGTTAGTGTTGAAAAACCACTTTTCGCACTTGTGTTGGTGCAGGAAACCACTTTTGCACTTGTATTAGTGTGGAAAAAACACTTTTGGCACTTGTGATAGTGTTGAAAAACCACTTTTCGCACTTGTGTTAGTGTTGAAAAACCACTTTTCGCACTTGAGTTAGTGTTGAAAAACCACTTTTCGCACTTGTGTTGGTGCAGGAAACCACTTTTGCACTTGTATGAGTGTGGAAAAAACACTTTTTGCACTTGTCATAGTGTTGAAAAACCACTTTTCGCACTTGTGTTAGTGTTGAAAAACCACCTTTCGCACTTGTGTTGGTGCAGGAAACCACTTTTGCACTTGTATTAGTGTGGAAAAAACACTTTTCGCACTTGTGTTAATGTTGAAAAACCACTTTTCGCACTTGTGTTAGTGTTGAAAAACCACTTTTCGCACTTGTGTTAGTGTTGAAAAACCACTTTTCGCACTTGTGTTGGTGCAGGAAACCACTTTTGCACTTGTATTAGTGTGGAAAAACCACTTTTTGCACTTGTGTTAGTGTTGAAAAGCCACTTTTCGCACTTGTGTTAGTGTTGAAAAACCACTTTTCGCACTTGTGTTGGTGCAGGAAACCACTTTTGCACTTGTATTAGTGTGGAAAAAACACTTTTGGCACTTGTGATAGTGTTGAAAAACCACTTTTCGCACTTGTGTTAGTGTTGAAAAACCACTTTTCGCACTCGTGTTAGTGTTGAAAAACCACTTTTCGCACTTGTGTTGGTGCAGGAAACCACTTTTGCACTTGTATTAGTGTGGAAAAACCACTTTTCGCACTTGTGTTAGTGTTGAAAAGCCACTTTTCGCACTTGTGTTAGTGTTGAAAAACCACTTTTCGCACTTGTGTTGGTGCAGGAAACCACTTTTGCACTTGTATTAGTGTGGAATAAAGACTTTTTGCACTTGTGATAGTGTTGAAAAACCACTTTTCGCACTTTTGTTAGTGTTGAAAAACCACTTTTCGCACTTGTGTTGGTGCAGGAAACCACTTTTGCACTTGTATTAGTGTGGAAAAATCACTTTTCGCACTTGTGTTAGTGTTGAAAAACAACTTTTCGCACTTGTGTTAGTGTTGAAAAACCACTTATCGCACTTGTGTTAGTGTTGAAAAACCACTTTTCGCACTTGTGTTGGTGCAGGAAACCACTTTTGCACTTGTATTAGTGTGGAAAAAACACTTTTTGCACTTGTGATAGTGTTGAAAAACCACTTTTCGCACTTGTGTTAGTGTTGAAAAACCACTTTTCGCACTTGTGTTAGTGTTGAAAAACCACTTTTCGCACTTGTGTTGGTGCAGGATACCACTATTGCACTTGTATTAGTGTGGAAAAACCACTTTTCACACTTGTGTTAGTGTTGGAAAACCACTTTTCGCATTTGTGTTAGTGTTGAAAAACCACTTTTCGCACTTGTGTTGGTGCAGGAAACCACTTTTGCACTTGTATTAGTGTGGAAAAAACACTTTTGGCACTTGTGATAGTGTTGAAAAACCACTTTTCGCACTTGTGTTAGTGTTGAAAAACCACTTTTCGCACTTGAGTTAGTGTTGAAAAACCACTTTTCGCACTTGTGTTGGTGCAGGAAACCACTTTTGCACTTGTATGAGTGTGGAAAAAACACTTTTTGCACTTGTCATAGTGTTGAAAAACCACTTTTCGCACTTGTGTTAGTGTTGAAAAACCACCTTTCGCACTTGTGTTGGTGCAGGAAACCACTTTTGCACTTGTATTAGTGTGGAAAAAACACTTTTCGCACTTGTGTTAGTGTTGAAAAACCACTTTTCGCACTTGTGTTAGTGTTGAAAAACCACTTTTCGCATTTGTGTTAGTGTTGAAAAACCACTTTTCGCACTTGTGTTGGTGCAGGAAACCACTTTTGCACTTGTATTAGTGTGGAAAAACCACTTTTCGCACTTGTGTTAGTGTTGAAAAGCCACTTTTCACACTTGTGTTAGTGTTGAAAAACCACTTTTCGCACTTGTGTTGGTGCAGGAAACCACTTTTTCACTTGTATTAGTGTGGAATAAAGACTTTTTGCACTTGTGATAGTGTTGAAAAACCACTTTTCGCACTTTTGTTAGTGTTGAAAAACCACTTTTCGCACTTGTGTTGGTGCAGGAAACCACTTTTGCACTTGTGATAGTGTTGAAAAACCACTTTTCGCACTTGTGTTGGTGTTGAAAAACCACTTTTCGCACTTGTGTTGGTGCAGGAAACCACTTTTGCACTTGTATTAGTGTGGAAAAATCACTTTTCGCACTTGTGTTAGTGTTGAAAAACCACTTTTCGCACTTGTGTTAGTGTTGAAAAACCACTTATCGCACTTGTGTTAGTGTTGAAAAACCACTTTTCGCACTTGTGTTGGTGCAGGAAACCACTTTTGCACTTGTATTAGTGTGGAAAAAACACTTTTTGCACTTGTGATAGTGTTGAAAAACCACTTTTCGCACTTGTGTTAGTGTTGAAAAACCACTTTTCGCACTTGTGTTAGTGTTGAAAAACCACTTTTCGCACTTGTGTTGGTGCAGGAAACCACTTTTGCACTTGTATTAGTGTGGAAAAAACACTTTTCGCACTTGTGTTAGTGTTGAAAAACCACTTTTCGCACTTGTGTTAGTGTTGAAAAACCACTTTTCGCACTTGTGTTAGTGTTGAAAAACCACTTTTCGCACTTGTGTTGGTGCAGGAAACCACTTTTGCACTTGTATTAGTGTGGAAAAAACACTTTTTGCACTTTTGATAGTGTTGAAAAACCACTTTTCGCACTTGTGTTGGTGCAGGATACCACTATTGCACTTGTATTAGTGTGGAAAAACCACTTTTCGCACTTGTGTTAGTGTTGGAAAACCACTTTTCGCATTTGTGTTAGTGTTGAAAAACCACTTTTCGCACTTGTGTTGGTGCAGGAAACCACTTTTGCACTTGTATTAGTGTGGAAAAAACACTTTTGGCACTTGTGATAGTGTTGAAAAACCACTTTTCGCACTTGTGTTAGTGTTGAAAAACCACTTTTCGCACTTGAGTTAGTGTTGAAAAACCACTTTTTGCACTTGTGTTGGTGCAGGAAACCACTTTTGCACTTGTATGAGTGTGGAAAAAACACTTTTTGCACTTGTCATAGTGTTGAAAAACCACTTTTCGCACTTGTGTTAGTGTTGAAAAACCACCTTTCGCACTTGTGTTGGTGCAGGAAACAACTTTTGCACTTGTATTAGTGTGGAAAAAACACTTTTCGCACTTGTGTTAGTGTTGAAAAACCACTTTTCGCACTTGTGTTAGTGTTGAAAAACCACTTTTCGCACTTGTGTTAGTGTTGAAAAACCACTTTTCGCACTTGTGTTGGTGCAGGAAACCACTTTTGCACTTGTATTAGTGTGGAAAAACCACTTTTCGCACTTGTGTTAGTGTTGAAAAGCCACATTTCGCACTTGTGTTAGTGTTGAAAAACCACTTTTCGCACTTGTGTTGGTGCAGGAAACCACTTTTTCACTTGTATTAGTGTGGAATAAAGACTTTTTGCACTTGTGATAGTGTTGAAAAACCACTTTTCGCACTTTTGTTAGTGTTGAAAAACCACTTTTCGCACTTGTGTTGGTGCAGGAAACCACTTTTGCACTTGTGATAGTGTTGAAAAACCACTTTTCGCACTTGTGTTAGTGTTGAAAAACCACTTTTCACACTTGTGTTAGTGTTGAAAAACCACTTTTCGCACTTGTGTTGGTGCAGGAAACCACTTTTGCACTTGTATTAGTGTGGAAAAACCACTTTTCACACTTGTGTTAGTGTTGAAAAACCACTTTTCGCACTTGTGTTAGTGTTGAAAAACCACTTTTCGCACTTGTGTTAGTGTTGAAAAACCACTTTTCGCACTTGTGTTGGTGCAGGAAACCACTTTTGCACTTGTATTAGTGTGGAAAAAACACTTTTTGCACTTTTGATAGTGTTGAAAAACCACTTTTCGCACTTGTGTTGGTGCAGGAAACCACTATTGCACTTGTATTAGTGTGGAAAAACCACTTTTCGCACTTGTGTTAGTGTTGGAAAACCACTTTTCGCATTTGTGTTAGTGTTGAAAAACCACATTTCGCACTTGTGTTGGTGCAGGAAACCACTTTTGCACTTGTATTAGTGTGGAAAAAACACTTTTGCCACTTGTGATAGTGTTGAAAAACCACTTTTCGCACTTGTGTTAGTGTTGAAAAACCACTTTTCGCACTTGAGTTAGTGTTGAAAAACCACTTTTCGCACTTGTGTTGGTGCAGGAAACCACTTTTGCACTTGTATGAGTGTGGAAAAAACACTTTTTGCACTTGTCATAGTGTTGAAAAACCACTTTTCGCACTTGTGTTAGTGTTGAAAAACCACCTTTTGCACTTGTGTTGGTGCAGGAAACCACTTTTGCACTTGTATTAGTGTGGAAACAACACTTTTCGCACTTGTGTTAGTGTTGAAAAACCACTTTTCGCACTTGTGTTAGTGTTGAAAAACCACTTTTCGCACTTGTGTTAGTGTTGAAAAACCACTTTTCGCACTTGTGTTGGTGCAGGAAACCACTTTTGCACTTGTATTAGTGTGGAAAAACCACTTTTCACACTTGTGTTAGTGTTGAAAAGCCACTTTTCGCACTTGTGTTAGTGTTGAAAAACCACTTTTCGCACTTGTGTTGGTGCAGGAAACCACTTTTTCACTTGTATTAGTGTGGAATAAAGACTTTTTGCACTTGTGATAGTGTTGAAAAACCACTTTTCGCACTTTTGTTAGTGTTGAAAAACCACGTTTCGCACTTGTGTTGGTGCAGGAAACCACTTTTGTACTTGTATTAGTGTGGAAAAATCACTTTTCGCACTTGTGTTAGTGTTGAAAAACCACTTTTCGCACTTGTGTTAGTGTTGAAAAACCACTTTTCGCACTTGTGTTAGTGTTGAAAAACCACTTTACGCACTTGTGTTGGTGCAGGAAACCACTTTTGCACTTGTATTAGTGTGGAAAAAACACTTTTCGCTCTTGTGTTAGTGTTGAAAAACCACTTTTCGCACTTGTGTTAGTGTTGAAAAACCACTTTTTGCACTTGTGTTGGTGCAGGAATCCACTTTTGCACTTGTATTAGTGTGGAAAAAACACTTTTTGCACTTGTGATAGTGTTGAAAATCCACTTTTCGCACTTGTGTTAGTGTTGAAAAACCACTTTTCGCACTTGAGTTAGTGTTGAAAAACCACTTTTCGCACTTGTGTTGGTGCAGGAAACCACTTTTGCACTTGTATGAGTGTGGAAAAAACACTTTTTGCACTTGTCATAGTGTTAAAAAACCACTTTTCGCACTTGTGTTAGTGTTGAAAAACCACTTTTCGCACTTGTGTTGGTGTTGAAAAACCACTTTTCGCACTTGTGTTAGTGTTGAAAAACCACTTTTCGCACTTGTGTTGGTGCAGGAAACCACTTTTGCACTTGTATTAGTGTGGAAAAACCACTTTTCGCACTTGTGTTAGTGTTGAAAAGCCACTTTTCGCACTTGTGTTAGTGTTGTAAAACCACTTTTGCACTTGTATTAGTGTGGAAAAACCACTTTTCGCACTTGTGTTAGTGTTGAAAAGCCACTTTTCGCACTTGTGTTAGTGTTGAAAAACCACTTTTCGCACTTGTGTTGGTGCAGGAAACCACTTTTGCACTTGTATTAGTGTGGAATAAAGACTTTTTGCACTTGTGATAGTGTTGAAAAACCACTTTCGCACTTTTGTTAGTGTTGAAAAACCACTTTTCGCACTTGTGTTAGTGTTGAAAAACCACTTATCGCACTTGTGTTAGTGTTGAAAAACCACTTTTCGCACTTGTGTTGGTGCAGGAAACCACTTTTGCACTTGTAGTAGTGTGGAAAAACCACTTATCGCACTTGTGTTAGTGTTGAAAAACCACTTTTCGCACTTGTGTTGGTGCAGGAAACCACTATTGCACTTGTATTAGTGTGGAAAAACCACTTTTCGCACTTGTGTTAGTGTTGGAAAACCACTTTTCGCATTTGTGTTAGTGTTGAAAAACCACATTTCGCACTTGTGTTGGTGCAGGAAACCACTTTTGCACTTGTATTAGTGTGGAAAAAACACTTTTGCCACTTGTGATAGTGTTGAAAAACCACTTTTCGCACTTGTGTTAGTGTTGAAAAACCACTTTTCGCACTTGAGTTAGTGTTGAAAAACCACTTTTCGCACTTGTGTTGGTGCAGGAAACCACTTTTGCACTTGTATGAGTGTGGAAAAAACACTTTTTGCACTTGTCATAGTGTTGAAAAACCACTTTTCGCACTTGTGTTAGTGTTGAAAAACCACCTTTTGCACTTGTGTTGGTGCAGGAAACCACTTTTGCACTTGTATTAGTGTGGAAACAACACTTTTCGCACTTGTGTTAGTGTTGAAAAACCACTTTTCGCACTTGTGTTAGTGTTGAAAAACCACTTTTCGCACTTGTGTTAGTGTTGAAAAACCACTTTTCGCACTTGTGTTGGTGCAGGAAACCACTTTTGCACTTGTATTAGTGTGGAAAAACCACTTTTCACACTTGTGTTAGTGTTGAAAAGCCACTTTTCGCACTTGTGTTAGTGTTGAAAAAACACTTTTCGCACTTGTGTTGGTGCAGGAAACCACTTTTTCACTTGTATTAGTGTGGAATAAAGACTTTTTGCACTTGTGATAGTGTTGAAAAACCACTTTTCGCACTTTTGTTAGTGTTGAAAAACCACTTTTCGCACTTGTGTTGGTGCAGGAAACCACTTTTGTACTTGTATTAGTGTGGAAAAATCACTTTTCGCACTTGTGTTAGTGTTGAAAAACCACTTTTCGCACTTGTGTTAGTGTTGAAAAACCACTTTTCGCACTTGTGTTAGTGTTGAAAAACCACTTTACGCACTTGTGTTGGTGCAGGAAACCACTTTTGCACTTGTATTAGTGTGGAAAAAACACTTTTCGCTCTTGTGTTAGTGTTGAAAAACCACTTTTCGCACTTGTGTTAGTGTTGAAAAACCACTTTTTGCACTTGTGTTGGTGCAGGAATCCACTTTTGCACTTGTATTAGTGTGGAAAAAACACTTTTTGCACTTGTGATAGTGTTGAAAATCCACTTTTCGCACTTGTGTTAGTGTTGAAAAACCACTTTTCGCACTTGAGTTAGTGTTGAAAAACCACTTTTCGCACTTGTGTTGGTGCAGGAAACCACTTTTGCACTTGTATGAGTGTGGAAAAAACACTTTTTGCACTTGTCATAGTGTTAAAAAACCACTTTTCGCACTTGTGTTAGTGTTGAAAAACCACTTTTCGCACTTGTGTTGGTGTTGAAAAACCACTTTTCGCACTTGTGTTAGTGTTGAAAAACCACTTTTCGCACTTGTGTTAGTGCAGGAAACCACTTTTGCACTTGTATTAGTGTGGAAAAACCACTTTTCGCACTTGTGTTAGTGTTGAAAAGCCACTTTTCGCACTTGTGTTAGTGTTGTAAAACCACTTTTGCACTTGTATTAGTGTGGAAAAACCACTTTTCGCACTTGTGTTAGTGTTGAAAAGCCACTTTTCGCACTTGTGTTAGTGTTGAAAAACCACTTTTCGCACTTGTGTTGGTGCAGGAAACCACTTTTGCACTTGTATTAGTGTGGAATAAAGACTTTTTGCACTTGTGATAGTGTTGAAAAACCACTTTCGCACTTTTGTTAGTGTTGAAAAACCACTTTTCGCACTTGTGTTAGTGTTGAAAAACCACTTATCGCACTTGTGTTAGTGTTGAAAAACCACTTTTCGCACTTGTGTTGGTGCAGGAAACCACTTTTGCACTTGTATTAGTGTGGAAAAACCACTT
This sequence comes from Myxine glutinosa, assembly GCF_964187855.1. Classification (NCBI taxonomy): domain Eukaryota; kingdom Metazoa; phylum Chordata; class Myxini; order Myxiniformes; family Myxinidae; genus Myxine; species Myxine glutinosa. The sequence goes on from NW_027617435.1 coordinate 115,848, forward strand.
ATCGCACTTGTGTTAGTGTTGAAAAACCACTTTTCGCACTTGTGTTGGTGCAGGAAACCACTTTTGCACTTGTATTAGTGTGGAAAAAACACTTTTCGCTCTTGTGTTAGTGTTGAAAAACCACTTTTTGCACTTGTATTAGTGTGGAAAAAACACTTTTCGCTCTTGTGTTAGTGTTGAAAAACCACTTTTTGCACTTGTGTTAGTGTTGAAAAACCACTTTTCGCACTTGTGTTAGTGTTGAAAAACCACTTTTCGCACTTGTGTTGGTGCAGGAAACCACTTTTGCACTTGTATTAGTGTGGAAAAAACACTTTTCGCTCTTGTGTTAGTGTTGAAAAACCACTTTTTGCACTTGTGTTAGTGTTGAAAAACCACTTTTCGCACTTGTGTTAGTGTTGAAAAACCACTTTTCGCACTTGTGTTGGTGCAGGAAACCACTTTTGCACTTGTATTAGTGTGGAAAAACCACTTTTCGCACTTGTGTTAGTGTTGAAAAACCACTTTTCGCACTTGTGTTAGTGTTGAAAAACCACTTTTCGCACATGTGTTGGTGCAGGAAACCACTTTTGCACTTGTATTAGTGTGGAAAAAACACTTTTTGCACTTGTGATAGTGTTGAAAAACCACTTTTCGCACTTGTGTTAGTGTTGAAAAACCACTTTTCGCACTTGTGTTAGTGTTGAAAAACCACTTTTCGCACTTGTGTTGGTGCAGGAAACCACTTTTGCACTTGTATTAGTGTGGAAAAACCACTTTTCGCACTTGTGTTAGTGTTGAAAAACCACTTTTCGCACTTGTGTTAGTGTTGAAAAACCACTTTTCGCACTTGTGTTAGTGTTGAAAAACCACTTTTCGCACTTGTGTTGGTGCAGGAAACCACTTTTGCACTTGTATTAGTGTGGAAAAAACACTTTTTGCACTTTTGATAGTGTTGAAAAACCACTTTTCGCACTTGTGTTGGTGCAGGAAACCACTATTGCACTTGTATTAGTGTGGAAAAACCACTTTTCGCACTTGTGTTAGTGTTGGAAAACCACTTTTCGCATTTGTGTTAGTGTTGAAAAACCACATTTCGCACTTGTGTTGGTGCAGGAAACCACTTTTGCACTTGTATTAGTGTGGAAAAAACACTTTTGCCACTTGTGATAGTGTTGAAAAACCACTTTTCGCACTTGTGTTAGTGTTGAAAAACCACTTTTCGCACTTGAGTTAGTGTTGAAAAACCACTTTTCGCACTTGTGTTGGTGCAGGAAACCACTTTTGCACTTGTATGAGTGTGGAAAAAACACTTTTTGCACTTGTCATAGTGTTGAAAAACCACTTTTCGCACTTGTGTTAGTGTTGAAAAACCACCTTTTGCACTTGTGTTGGTGCAGGAAACCACTTTTGCACTTGTATTAGTGTGGAAACAACACTTTTCGCACTTGTGTTAGTGTTGAAAAACCACTTTTCGCACTTGTGTTAGTGTTGAAAAACCACTTTTCGCACTTGTGTTAGTGTTGAAAAACCACTTTTCGCACTTGTGTTGGTGCAGGAAACCACTTTTGCACTTGTATTAGTGTGGAAAAACCACTTTTCACACTTGTGTTAGTGTTGAAAAGCCACTTTTCGCACTTGTGTTAGTGTTGAAAAACCACTTTTCGCACTTGTGTTGGTGCAGGAAACCACTTTTTCACTTGTATTAGTGTGGAATAAAGACTTTTTGCACTTGTGATAGTGTTGAAAAACCACTTTTCGCACTTTTGTTAGTGTTGAAAAACCACTTTTCGCACTTGTGTTGGTGCAGGAAACCACTTTTGTACTTGTATTAGTGTGGAAAAAT